>NW_027287041.1:1227312-1249997 GCF_022747635.1 Hetaerina americana | reverse complement strand
GACTAAGGCTATCGACTGATGAAAATACAATTACAAAATAGCCTTTCATTCAAAATATCCCGGTAAACCAGCATCAGAAACATAGAATTGTTTTGATGTTCGAGATCTGTCCGTAAAATACGCTACCTGAGGCATTAAAAACTTTATTTCGCTTTAAATTTAGAGTCTACACATATCCATGATTTTTTTGTCTTTTCCTTCTTCAAAGTACTCTCTCTGTCAATTCGTAGTAATGGCTATCTATGCCTTCTTCTTATTATTATTATATATTCCATCTTCTTCTTCTTCTTATATTCATTTCTACTGTTTAATAATAAAGCACCCTCCCCTTTGGAAGTCCTCCTCCTCTTATTTAAGAGGCAGTTCAGTTCTTATTAAGGTTCTTCTTATTTAATTATCATTAGTAGTAGTTTTCTATATCTAATCGTCTCTTCTTTGCTTTATTATTATTTTTATTTATTGTCTGTCTCTTCTCCAACAAACATATTATTACCATCTCGTGTGCCCCAAAGTGTGATATGACACGTACAATGTCCCCCCCAATCAATCATTATCATCACATTTAATTGCATTTTACATCGGGAATATATTTGATAAAAAAGTCGCAAAAAGGGGCAGAGATCTATTTTAAGAATAATAATAATAATAGTTAGGATGGTAGTTGATCATAGGATCAATGGGGTGATTTGAATTTATTAATTGCCAGAAACAAACGGCGAACATATCAATGTGCTCTGAATGGTGTGCCATCTGAATGGTGTGCATTGTGTCATGGTGTCATTCATTGGTGTGTTTGTCATCAAGGATCCATCCATGTCCATCCATCCAATCATATCGTGTCATTCAATGGTAATCAAATAGTATTAGTATGTATGAAGTGTTGATAATTTACTATAAATACAGTTCATACCAGCTGATATCATTGGGACCACAGTTATTATAATGATGACGATTAGATAAGAAGAAGGACAAGGGACCATTGCACTCACGATCAATGTTGTATTAACGTCAAACACAGGTGATGGGAATAGGAAGGTCTTCATAAAGGCCTTGCATTTTCGATTTAAATGTCCCATAGACCTTATATAAGATAGATTCATTGCTTCGCCTCCGTGACCAGGCACAAAATTACCTTGTATTGTGCTTACTCGTTAAATCTCCTTAGAGATTTTTCTTGATTTAATTGTAGTAATAAATCTAATCTAAATGTAATCAGCTAATGCTATGACCAAATGTGTTAATTCGGTGACTACAGCCAGCAATACATTCCTTATTGTAATATACACTATACATAAGAATATATATTGTTTATATATATATATATATATATATATATATATATATATATATATATGAATATATGTTATTATTAGGTATTCTACCGGTTAAGGATGGGCACAGCTACAAAAGAAATAATTTATAACTCATAACAAAACACAAAATCCAAGAACCTACTCTACATCAGGTCCCTCTTCATCTCTGAGTACTTTCTTTCTCCCTTCATCCCCTATCCAAGACATCCCTATCCCCTGCTCCTTCCCTTTCCTTGTTTGCCATTAACATTCTCCTCTCTATTACAGTCTTCTTCAACAACCCACTATTTCCGATCAATCCTTTATCCACTTTTCCTGCCCCCTCCTTAGTAATATCTCCCAACAAAACCCCTCTCTTCGCCCACCATACCAAGTACTTCCTCATTTGTTTTCTTCTCTGTCCATTTCAAGTTCTCCATTCTTCTCCACACCCACATTATATCTAAAATAGCCTCCAGTCTACGTCTATCCTCCTGCTTCAATGACCACGTTTCCATAGCCACACATAACTACGATCCATTTCAAAGTAACCTAACGAGTCTTTTCTTAATATCCTCACTCAACGTCCCTCTCATCAACTCCCTTGTCTAAAACTCAACTCTTTGTCTAAAAGCCTCTTTGCCTAATTGTGTAATTCTCCTCCTTGTGTCCCTACTACTTTGACCGCGTTGGTCCAAAATACTACCGAGATACGTAAACTGTTCTACCTGCTCTAGTTTTATTGCCCTCCTATTATATATATTTGAAATTTGTCTGGATTATATGTATAATTATATATATATATATATATATATATATATATATATATATATATATATATATATATATATATATATATATACACATATAATCCAGACAAATTTCAATTTGATTATCCGCGATTTTCATTAATAATACGTAAACATAGTCGATATTATTTATGTAATAAATTAAATAAATAAATTTGGCCTAACATACATATATTTAAATTAAATTATGAGTTCGATTCGATTATAATTTAAAATATTATGTAAACGTAATATTCACGTTTCGATTATCGATTGTTCACAAGTTCTATTGTTAGATATAAATGTTTTTTTTTAACTTTCCAGTTTATGTTTATTTTCTTTACAAATAGGTTATCAAAATCGAAGAAATCCCAGCAAAAATGCGATAATAATGCTCGAATTACAGGATAAAATTGGCCAATTTGCCTATTTATCTATTTTTCTATCTAATTTCGATATGATTACGAGTGAAAAAATTACTCAGGAGGTTTAAATAAGGGTTGAACATCGACTAACGATTGTTTACAAGTTCGATATATCTTTCGATTGGTCGAATTAAAGACTCATTTTTATTTTCGTCTGTTGTCTGTGATTTTTTTTTCCAGCTGGAGTCCGTCTGGAAGATTTGGAATAATTCTCCAGGCGCCTGGAGTTTGTCGCTAACTTCTGGAGGACAAAAAACGGAAGCAGATCGACTGGATTGTTTATTTTTCTCCATGGAAACCCTTTCATTTCCAGTGCACTGGAGTAGACTATTCCCTTTCGTACAAAAGAAACGTTTTTTTTTCCTCAATCGAAGGAGCAAGGGTTTTCAGGGTTTTTTTCAGGGTGCATATCTTCCATTACCCTCTCTCTCTTCCCCTCCGTACCCTAGGGATCGCTATGCACGCATTGGTTGGTCCTGTAGTAGGGGTGTATATAAGAGGTGGGGGAGATGGAGGCGTGGAATGGGAAACCATTGATTTTCCAGCAAATATATTCCTGGAGTGATATTTCCAGTTTCCCCTGACCTCACAACTGGAAGAAGTGTTCCAGTGATGCGTGAATACCGACTCAGGAGAGGGAGGACATCTTTGGGAGAGGGGGAGAGCGATTAAAAAACACAAAAAAAAACATATTTCGATATTCGATTCGATTTAATCGATATGATACAAACAATACGATATATTCGGTACGATAAAATCGATACGATATAATCTCTACGATATAATCGATTCAGTGTACTCAGTTTAAACCGCACTGAGCAGTGTACTCAGTACGGTTTAAATCGGTGAGATATAAATGATACGATTTAATCGATTATACATAATTTTTGCGACGTAATGTTGATATAATCGATACAATATGTTCGATATGATATAATCAATGCATTATAATCTCATATAATATAATTAGACGTGATATAATCGAAACGATGAAATCGATACCATAAAATCGATAATATATAATAGATACGATTTAAGATATAATCGGTACGATATAATCGTGATGTGCGCCTACTGTGGCCAAAGCCCGCTCCGCAGAGCGAAGACAATTCAAATCTCCCGGCAGCGGAGAATCTTCCCCTCCACCCGCGCTCCGATGCAATAGGGGAAGAGTCTGCCACGCGGAGAGCGCGACGTCACAATGTCACGATGGTCTCCCCTCCCCCGGAGTCCCCTCAGCGCTCGCCCATTGGCTACCGCCAGGGCATGTGAGCGATACGTCACAATGTCACGTGGTCTCCCCCTCCCCCGGAGTCCCCTCAGCGCTCGCCCATTGGCTACCGCCCGGGCCAGGGCAGGTATATAAGGAGGGACCTGAGACCCGAACAGGGAGAGTCGGGAGGTGGGAGTCCATCAGGGAGAGACCGCAGAGAGAACATCCTCGGTCTACTCCGCTCCCCTCTGATGGAAGCGACCGCAGAGAGCACATCCTCGGTCAACTCCGCTCCCCTCTCGAGGAAGCGATCGCAGAGAGCACATCCTCGGTCAACTCCGCCCCCCCCCTCTGGAGGAAGCGACCGCAGAGAGCAAATCCTCGGTCAAGTCCGCTCCCCTCTGGAGGAAGCGACCGCAGAGAGCACATCCTCGGTCAACTCCGATCCCCTCAAGAGGAATTCGAGGCAACCAGGACCAAAGCAACCGGACGGATGCCGCGCCGCCTCCCAGCGCCAACCGAGCTCGACGCCGCACGGAGGACCGACCCGCCGCGACGCCGCCCCGCCGCTCCGACACTCTGCCACCAGCACCTCCGACGACCACCCCGGGATCATCGCCGACCCTCGAGGACTACCGGACCTGGTTGGCCGAGGCCGCCCTTCCTACGTGGCCGGTGCTGAGTCTCCTGACGCCGCCCACCCCCGCAGTACCCGCCTCCGGCCCCTGGACTCTCCAAGGACCCCCCTACGCAGAGGTGCCGAGGCTGCCCCTATTTGGCTCGCCGGACCGTCGGGCTCCCGCGACCAGCCAGAAGCCGGACAGGACCCCGGCCGCCATCCAGCTGCTGGAGCTGAACCGGACTACACGCGCCCTTCAGGCAAACGACACTCGACCTTCTCCCTGGGAGAAGGTCCCCTTTACTGTAATCCTTTACTGGACGGAATAAACGCCCTTCGGGGTAATCAACGGAACAGCAGGGAGGTTTATTTTCTCCAGCAACCCCAGCCCTTACCTGGCAGAATGCTCACTCGCTCTCGCGTTTCGGGGCGGGTCGCACAGCCAACCCCGGACGCCAGCGACGCGACAATTGGCGCCCAACTAACGGGGACTACGACTAGCTGCATGGAGAGCAGCTGGGATCCACGGGCCCCTCTGACTGACGACGCCCGGCAACCAGCGACGAGTGTCCCACAGACCCCACCGAGGGACGACGCCTCAACTTCGGCAGGCGAGATGGACAACGGTCGCGGAAATGCACCAGACAACCCAGTCGGTCGACACCGAACCGGGAGACGTTTCCACCATGGCGACTCAGCCCATCAATGGAACACTCGCTGCAACCATCACGGCTCTTCCGAGAGAGCCTTACCAACACTCGGTGGCGCCCAACCTAACTCGCACCCGCACCAGGGACCAATGCGAGACTCCAAACTGCAGTGGGGTGGGGGAACACCTGATCTCCTGCGCCTGCTGCCACCATTGGTTTCACCATCTCTGCCTAGGATGGAGGGACGAAGCCAGGGACACAAGTGGTCTACAGTTTGTGTGCGGAAGATGCACCCTGCCGCAGCAACGCAGCCGCCCACAGCCATCCTCTCCGGAACCCGCCTTCCGGACACCGTGGCCGGAGTTTTTCGGGAGAGAAGCAGAGGACCCAGAAAGGTTCCTAAGAGATATGGAAGCTGCATTTCGGGATGACCAACTACCAACGACATGGTGGGTCCGCAGAGCGGAGCAACAACTCCAGGAGGAAGCACGGCGATGGTGGACACCGTACCGGGAGTTCTCTCTGACCTGGGGAGACTTCAAAAACAGGCTTCGGGGACGTTACGACACTCCAGCCCAGAGAGCGCTTATACAATCCAAACTATTTGGAAGTACTCAAGCACAGAAGGAAAGCGCGGAGATGTTTATCCTGAAGAAGCTGCAACTGTTTAAAAGATTATTCCGGACGGGAACCAAGAAACCATTTTGCCGACATTAATAGAACAGCTTCTGCCACGGATAAGGCAAACGCTTGCGCGCCAGCCCACCGAAAACCACGGAAGAATTAATACGGCTAGCAAGCGCCATCTCAGCGGACCAGGCCGAGGACACCAGCCAAGGCCGACCAGCAGGAGCACCTAAATGCAGATTTTGTCCCGGACATCACTTCCATCGGGACTGCCCCGAAAATCACGCGGGAAACGAGAGGGCGGGAAAATACCAGACCCCTTCAAACCCGCCCCAGCACCCATAGGGGTCACACAACCCACGGAAACAGGCCCAGAAACAATCGGGCGCTCGCTCTTCGTAGCGGGTTTTGCGCCAACTGGGGAGGGGTGGGATGATGTGCGCCTACTGTGGCCAAAGCCCGCTCCGCAGAGCGAAGACAATTCAAATCTCCCGGCAGCGGAGAATCTTCCCCTCCACCCGCGCTCCGATGCAATAGGGGAAGAGTCTGCCACGCGGAGAGCGCGACGTCACAATGTCACGTGGTCTCCCCCTCCCCCCGGAGTCCCCTCAGCGCTCGCCCCATTGGCTACCGCCAGGGCATGTGAGCGATACGTCACAATGTCACGTGGTCTCCCCTCCCCCGGAGTCCCCTCAGCGCTCGCCCATTGGCTACCGCCCGGGCCAGGGCAGGTATATAAGGAGGGACCTGAGACCCGAACAGGGAGAGTCGGAGGTGGGAGTCCATCAGGGAGAGACCGCAGAGAGAACATCCTCGGTCTACTCCGCTCCCCTCTGATGGAAGCGACCGCAGAGAGCACATCCTCGGTCAACTCCGCTCCCCTCTCGAGGAAGCGATCGCAGAGAGCACATCCTCGGTCAACTCCGCCCCCCCCCCTCTGGAGGAAGCGACCGCAGAGAGCAAATCCTCGGTCAAGTCCGCTCCCCTCTGGAGGAAGCGACCGCAGAGAGCACATCCTCGGTCAACTCCGATCCCCCTCAAGAGGAATTCGAGGCAACCAGGACCAAAGCAACCGGACGGATGCCGCGCCGCCTCCCAGCGCCAACCGAGCTCGACGCCGCACGGAGGACCGACCCGCCGCGACGCCGCCCCGCCGCTCCGACACTCTGCCACCAGCACCTCCGACGACCACCCCGGGATCATCGCCGACCCTCGAGGACTACCGGACCTGGTTGGCCGAGGCCGCCCTTCCTACGTGGCCGGTGCTGAGTCTCCTGACGCCGCCCACCCCGCAGTACCGCCTCCGGCCCCTGGACTCTCCAAGGACCCCCTACGCAGAGGTGCCGAGGCTGCCCCTATTTGGCTCGCCGGACCGTCGGGCTCCCGCGACCAGCCAGAAGCCGGACAGGACCCCGGCCGCCATCCAGCTGCTGGAGCTGAACCGGACTACACGCGCCCTTCAGGCAAACGACACTCGACCTTCTCCCTGGGAGAAGGTCCCCTTTACTGTAATCCTTTACTGGACGGAATAAACGCCCTTCGGGGTAATCAACGGAACAGCAGGGAGGTTTATTTTCTCCAGCAACCCCAGCCCTTACCTGGGCAGAATGCTCACTCGCTCTCGCGTTTCGGGGCGGGTCGCACAGCCAACCCCGGACGCCAGCGACGCGACAATTGGCGCCCAACTAACGGGGACTACGACTAGCTGCATGGAGAGCAGCTGGGATCCACGGGCCCCTCTGACTGACGACGCCCGGCAACCAGCGACGAGTGTCCCACAGACCCCACCGAGGGACGACGCCTCAACTTCGGCAGGCGAGATGGACAACGGTCGCGGAAATGCACCAGACACCCAGTCGGTCGACACCGAACCGGGAGACGTTTCCACCATGGCGACTCAGCCCATCAATGGAACACTCGCTGCAACCATCACGGCTCTTCCGAGAGAGCCTTACCAACACTCGGTGGCGCCCAACCTAACTCGCACCCGCACCAGGGACCAATGCGAGACTCCAAACTGCAGTGGGGTGGGGGAACACCTGATCTCCTGCGCCTGCTGCCACCATTGGTTTCACCATCTCTGCCTAGGATGGAGGGACGAAGCCAGGGACACAAGTGGTCTACAGTTTGTGTGCGGAAGATGCACCCTGCCGCAGCAACGCAGCCGCCCACAGCCATCCTCTCCGGAACCCGCCTTCCGGACACCGTGGCCGGAGTTTTTCGGGAGAGAAGCAGAGGACCCAGAAAGGTTCCTAAGAGATATGGAAGCTGCATTTCGGGATGACCAACTACCAACGACATGGTGGGTCCGCAGAGCGGAGCAACAACTCCAGGAGGAAGCACGGCGATGGTGGACACCGTACCGGGAGTTCTCTCTGACCTGGGGAGACTTCAAAAACAGGCTTCGGGGACGTTACGACACTCCAGCCCAGAGAGCGCTTATACAATCCAAACTATTTGGAAGTACTCAAGCACAGAAGGAAAGCGCGGAGATGTTTATCCTGAAGAAGCTGCAACTGTTTAAAAGATTATTCCCGGACGGGAACCAAGAAACCATTTTGCCGACATTAATAGAACAGCTTCTGCCACGGATAAGGCAAACGCTGCGCGCCAGCCCACCGAAAACCACGGAAGAATTAATACGGCTAGCAAGCGCCATCTCAGCGGACCAGGCCGAGGACACCAGCCAAGGCCGACCAGCAGGAGCACCTAAATGCAGATTTTGTCCCGGACATCACTTCCATCGGGACTGCCCCGAAAATCACGCGGGAAACGAGAGGGCGGGAAAATACCAGACCCCTTCAAACCCGCCCCAGCACCCATAGGGGTCACACAACCCACGGAAACAGGCCCAGAAACAATCGGGCGCTCGCTCTTCGTAGCGGGTTTTGCGCCAACTGGGGAGGGGTGGGATGATGTGCGCCTACTGTGGCCAAAGCCCGCTCCGCAGAGCGAAGACAATTCAAATCTCCCGGCAGCGGAGAATCTTCCCCTCCACCCGCGCTCCGATGCAATAGGGGAAGAGTCTGCCACGCGGAGAGCGCGACGTCACAATGTCACGTGGTCTCCCCTCCCCCGGAGTCCCCTCAGCGCTCGCCCATTGGCTACCGCCAGGGCATGTGAGCGATACGTCACAATGTCACGTGGTCTCCCCTCCCCCGGAGTCCCCTCAGCGCTCGCCCATTGGCTACCGCCCGGGCCAGGGCAGGTATATAAGGAGGGACCTGAGACCCGAACAGGGAGAGTCGGAGGTGGGAGTCCATCAGGGAGAGACCGCAGAGAGAACATCCTCGGTCTACTCCGCTCCCCTCTGATGGAAGCGACCGCAGAGAGCACATCCTCGGTCAACTCCGCTCCCCTCTCGAGGAAGCGATCGCAGAGAGCACATCCTCGGTCAACTCCGCCCCCCCCCCTCTGGAGGAAGCGACCGCAGAGAGCAAATCCTCGGTCAAGTCCGCTCCCCTCTGGAGGAAGCGACCGCAGAGAGCACATCCTCGGTCAACTCCGATCCCCTCAAGAGGAATTCGAGGCAACCAGGACCAAAGCAACCGGACGGATGCCGCGCCGCCTCCCAGCGCCAACCGAGCTCGACGCCGCACGGAGGACCGACCCGCCGCGACGCCGCCCCGCCGCTCCGACACTCTGCCACCAGCACCTCCGACGACCACCCCGGGATCATCGCCGACCCTCGAGGACTACCGGACCTGGTTGGCCGAGGCCGCCCTTCCTACGTGGCCGGTGCTGAGTCTCCTGACGCCGCCCACCCCGCAGTACCGCCTCCGGCCCCTGGACTCTCCAAGGACCCCCTACGCAGAGGTGCCGAGGCTGCCCCTATTTGGCTCGCCGGACCGTCGGGCTCCCGCGACCAGCCAGAAGCCGGACAGGACCCCGGCCGCCATCCAGCTGCTGGAGCTGAACCGGACTACACGCGCCCTTCAGGCAAACGACACTCGACCTTCTCCCTGGGAGAAGGTCCCCTTTACTGTAATCCTTTACTGGACGGAATAAACGCCCTTCGGGGTAATCAACGGAACAGCAGGGAGGTTTATTTTCTCCAGCAACCCCAGCCCTTACCTGGGCAGAATGCTCACTCGCTCTCGCGTTTCGGGGCGGGTCGCACAGCCAACCCCGGACGCCAGCGACGCGACAATCGATTATAGCAAAATTAGCAAAATATGCCTCGAAACTATCGTTTTCTTCATGATAAGACTTAATCTTATCGGAAAGCAATTTATATAAGAATACATCTTAACCATACAGGGTTCGTCCGGAAAATAAGTGTACTGAGCTCAGGAAAAAAAATTTGTTACACTTTTACATATCTTAAGCTAATATTCCTCAAAATAGGACCCTTGTGAGTCGATACACTTGTTCCAGCGGCGTTCCCATTCCTGGAACGCTCCCGCGAAGGCATCATCGGGAACCTCTCGAAGACTCGTCGTCGACCTCTTCTCTGCCCTCCACGAACATCTTATGCCACCGACAGATCATGTTTCTGGACATGGCTGACTCCCCGTAAGCCTGGTTAATCATACCGACAGTTTCGGTAGACGATTTCCCAAGATTTACCGCAAATTTGATGGAATAACGCTGCTTCGGCATCGCGTTCCGTGACGTGGGTCGAGCGTGGAGGTTCGCGTTAACAGAGCTCCTCACTACACCACAGCTCAGAGCCGACTGCCTTTTTCAGCGTCTCTTGCAAACATACCCCCCTCCAATCGCAGCCCGTCAGAGCGGTGCTGGGCGCGCCTGCAGCGGCGCGCCCAGCCCAGGAGTCAGTACACTTATTTTCCGGACGAACCCTGTATACATAAGACGAATAGCATTGGTGGTTTATAAAACAGAAAATAAACATACTATTACCTACTTTTAGACCGTTGGCAGTAGTTATTGATCGGTCTACCATATAAGGAGAACTTATTTCACCAAGACAACCATAATATTACGAGTGAAATACCTGAATACGATATTCGTTCAAGTTCCGCAGTCTCCCATTTTTTCCTAGAAAACTATGGCCGTTGAATCAATAAAAATTATCTATAATCATAGATCAATCTGTTTTTATTACCGTTATTTGTTTTAATTATCGATACGAATGTTATTTTGGATAAAAAAGACGCTTATGTCAAAGCATTTTCAAAAACCTCACTTAAGTTAAGAAAGATGTATGTATCGGAAATTTATCGAATCCCAATTATGTTGCGATAAATCGAAAAGTACATAACTATTAACCTTACAATCGATAAATAGTATAATAATCATATTAAGTGCGATATATCGATTAGTATCGATATAATAAACCACTTATACGAACACAAAGTAATATTTTATCTACGGTAAAAGCGATATTCCTTAGAAAATTCACTAATTAATACATAAATAAAGCGAATTCAACTGTGTAAACCAGTAAACGGCCGTCCAACCTATCATTCAGATTACGAAAATCAATATTTATTGGAAAAATAACTTTTTATCGAAAAATATCGATTAATCGGGTTTTCACCCAAATTAATTTCGATATACTTCGGTATCAGTTGGCATAGCAAGCTATTCAAAGCTAAAAAACAAGAGAAAATCGATAAATAAAATAAGAATCACGTTTAGGGATTTTGTAAAAAATACGATTCCCATTCTAGTTCTTAGGTTCTCGTTTCTTGCTAGTTAACTCATTAAATATAAAGGCCAGTTCCTTTCCCTGTGCCGGTAATGGTTCCCAGGAAGACCTGGTACCCAATAAATCACATAGCTTGGGTGGAGCTGCAGGCGCCCAGAGTGCCTTGCCCGGGAATCGCTCTACCCACTGGACTACCGTGACCCAGACACATATATAACTGCTGTACTCAATAAAAGCGTATTTATTTGAGTGTATCAGCAAACGGCCATCCATTTTATCAGTGATAATACTAAGTGCATATATTTAATTGGAAAAATAACAACTTTTATCGATAAATTTCAGTTTTTCCCCAAATTCATTTCGATATACTACTTTTTCGATATCTGTTGGCATAGCAACCGTATTCCTCCGACGTGACAACGCATGGCTACACATTTTCACAAACCACGAAGGAAATCTTTTTAATAATCGCACACGGAACATCAACAATGGTTGTAAGAATAAGATATTTTCAGAGAGTCTAAACAAACGCCGTGTCTCCTTGACGACGCGGAACCCTGTGTGGATTGTTGTCCCGCGTTGCCAAGGGTGATGACAAAGTCGTGGATTGGCTCTGCTTAACCCCACCCTCACTCCGACTCTCTCTCTCTCTCGGGCTCTCAGCTAAGATTAAGAAGCAACACTTATTTCAGCGCGAGTGTATTTGCACTTCATAAAGTCTTGAAAGGATGACAGCGGCAAAAGGAAGCTTCCCGTACCCTTGCTGCAAAACCCTAGGGTTCAATAAACAAGGGTGTTATGAGCTTAGAGCGTGATGGAGTGCTAGCGTAAATATATATCGATGGAGATGTGTATTTACGTATTGGGTTTAGTCTTAATCCTTGGAACTCAATTCATATTTCGAAGACGAGCTAAGACGCCTCGGAATCCATGAGATAATTTAAAAAAACACTAATCTTACGTTTCGCCCAAGTATAGACGAGCTTCATGATGGAAATATGGAAATAAATTGAGAGTTTTATGGAATTAAAATCGCCTTGGTGATGTTTCTACGACGCGGTGACAACCGATCAACAATTACATGCCGAAATGGGATCCTATAAACGTCAAACAACCAGCGAAAACCTTGGCAACCGGTCAATTATTTGTCATTAACAATAGCAACAATAGGAAATTGTATATAAATTAAATCCCGCTAATGTTAAAGCCTTCGATTTGAGCTGTTGTTGGAAAAAAACATTAGTATTATGTTACTACTACAGAGATCGCTAGGACAAATTTATAGAAACAAAATTCACAATGTAAACAATTAAAATATAAACAACAGTAACCAGGGTTATCACCATAAGAAGAAATAAATTAACTTTGGTCAATCTAGCGAAAGTTTTGGAAAAACTTATTGATGTGAAATTCATTAAATACTATATATCAACAGAGCACTTGATGACATCTGAATCATTTTTTAAGAGCTAGTACAGGTTACCACGGCAATCGGTTACCATAGCAACGTGACGGTAATGATTAGGGGTAATTAAAACTCGTTAAATCTTAATTTATTCGTGGGAAATACTTCGTTAAATTTGATTGATTAATATATACTGACTTTTGCATCTAAATTTTGTTCTCAATCCAACGGGTGTTGACTTAACACCCCCTGCCACACGCCCTTGCGGTAGCTTGCTGATCAATATTATTATAGATGAAAGATAAAGATAGGTACCACTAACCGTAATCAGTACAACAAATACGCGTACTGGTAAAATCTTCTGGCCTATGACGTCTTGGACGCCCACTCTAGCTAGGCGCTAGTTGCCTGAGCAATCCAATGAGTAGCCGCCATCTTTGTGCTATGGCGGATCGTCGTGCTGTGCGTTATGGTATGACAGTTATGTTATAGTTTCTGTTGTCCTTTCTTGTTTTTAATACTGTTTGTCAACTGAAAATGGACAATGACGAAATCACAGAGCATCGAATCAACATAACAAGTTTTTACGGTGAAGTGCAGTGGTAAAAGTTATCGATAAATTACTAAGAAATGTACTGCCAGCTGTTTATGAGGTGATAATGCTTTCTGAAGAAGATAAAATCCTAGTTTTCAAAGTGGATTGAAGCATTTCATTGAAGATGGCCGAGACAAGACGCCAAGACGGATTAAGATGCAAGGCCTTTATAAAGACCTTCCTATTCCCATCACCTGTGTTTGACGTTGATATAACATTGATCGTGACAGTGCAATGGTCCCTTGTCCTTCTTCTTATCTAATCGTCATAATAATAATAATAACTGTGATCCGAATGATATCAGCTGATATGAATAGAGAACTGTATTTATTGTAAATTATCAACAGTGCCCACATTAATACTGTCTTTTATTACCATTGAATGACATGATATGATTGGATGGATGGACATGGATGGATCCTTGATGACACACACACACACACCAATGAATGACACCATGACACAATGCACACCATTCAGAGCACATTATATCAGAGAGCACATTGATGTGTTCGCCGTTGTTTCTGGCTAAATTAATTAATTCAAATCACCTTTGATCCTATGATCATCACAATCCTCCTCCTTATTATTATTATATTCTTAAAATAGATCTTTGCCCCTTTTTGCGACTTTTTCCAATATATATTCCTAATATAAAATGCGATTAAATGTGATGATAATGATGATTGGGGGGGACATTGTACGTGTCATATCACACTTTGGGGCACACACGAGATGATAACAATATGTGTGAATTAAGAGACAGAATAAATAATAATAAATCAAAGAAGAAACGAATAGATATAGAAAACTACTACTACTGATAATTAAATAAGAATAACCTTAATAAGAACTGAACTGCCTTTTTAAATAAGAGGAGGAGGACTTCCAAAGGGGAGGGTGCTTTATTATTAAACATTGGAAATGAATATAAGAAGAAGAAGATGGAATATATAATAATAATAAGAAGAAGGCATGGATATCCATTACTAAGAATTGACAGAGAGAGTACTTTGAAGAAGGTATAGACCGCAAAATCATTGATATTTGTATGGAAATCTAAATTTTTTCGGAACAAAATTAAGTTTTTTTACATAAACTAAATCAGTTTGCGTGTTGATTTGATTAGATCTATTATTACAAAGGTGTAATTACCCTATTATGGGGATATGTATCGTTCTTATATCGGAAATTCATTAAAAAATGGAAAAAAAAAATTTTTTTTAAAGCGATCGATTTCGATACGATTTTTTAAATCGATAATTTCGGTACCGATACGATACTTTCCCGATCTTTTTCTACTTCCCCACTTAGAAGAGCACCTCCTTCTCCTACTGCCTCTTCCCCCAAAGTTCCCAGACTCCGACAAACCGAGAAAATCGTAACTCCTTCTCCCTCATTCTTTCCTCCTGGAATCGCGTCTACGTTTCAAACCATTGATCACGTGATCGATGGCCGTTTTCATCCCCCACCCATACACCCTCCCCATCCACCCCTGTGCCCTCTGTCGCAAGGGGTGGCTTTTGGTAGTTTGGGAAGAGGATAAGATTCCGACCCACACACAAAGCTGAGAGTTTTCTATCTTCGTTGGAAGGCCTTTGGGAGACGTATTCCTAAAGTTCCGATTGTTTGCTCGAGGTACCATGGTTTTGGGGAAGCTTCCGATGCCATGGTTACGTTAGGAGATGGGTCACTTCAGAACGTATATGATGGTGGATCATTGAAATAATACGTCTCCAGAAGATTGTTGTATTCCTGCTAGGTCTCCATGATTACGAGATATTTACTCAATACTCGTATTCAATTGGAAATTATATTAAGAAATATATATGCCCTTTTGGAAATGTTAACCTAAGAGGTCTAAAAACTACGGATGTCCTCACATACATGTAAAAATAAGCGATATATCGCAATAAATATGATTATTTTACTATTTATCGAACTTATTTTATGATTTCTGCTGTAGAATAGGATTACCTACATCGATATATAACGAAATTAATTTCAGTGAAACTCCAATAACCATATTTTTCGTTAAAACACTATTTTTTCCCAACAGATATTCTTCTCTTAATCCGAATGATAAATTGATTCAATTAAATACGGCGTGAGAATTTCACACATTTTAAGCTGGGTGTTTATAACGGGGGGGGGGGGGTAGTTCCTTAATAATACACTCCGCCGGTTATGGCTCCGAGGAAGATCTGGTACAATCCGAAAAAATCACATAGCTTTGGTAGAGCTGAAGGTTCCACAAGAGAGGCTTACCTGGGAATCAAACCCAATACCCTTCGGTCAGCAGTCCAACGCTCTACCCCCTGGACAATGCCGATATATATTATTATTATTAGGTAATCTACCGGTTAAGTTAGGTTTTTGGATGGACATAATCAATAATTAAATAATTTGTGACCCCTAGCAAAATCCAGCATCCTACTCTACATCAGGTCCCTCTTCAGCTCTGAGTACCTTCTTCCTCCCTTCATCCCCTATCCAAGACATCCCTATCCTGTTCCTTCCCTTTCCTCGTTTGCCATTAACATTCTCCCCTATATCACAGTCTTCAACTACCTACTGCCGGTCAATACGCCCTTCATCCACTTTTCCTGCCTCCTTAGTAATATCTCCCAACAAACACCTCTCTTTTCCCACCACACCAAGTACTTCCTCATTTGTTTTCCTTCTTTCGGTCCATTTCACCTCCTCCATTCTTCTCCACACCCACATATCTACAACAGTCTACGTCCATCCTCCTGCTTAAAATTACCACGTTTCCATAGCCACACATAGCTACACTCCATATCAAAGTTTTTACGAGTCTTTTCTTAACATCCTTCCTCAACGTCCCTCTCATCTTAACTCCCTCCTCCTTAAGTGAAAGCCTCTTTGCCTAGCGCAATTTTTCTCCTTACGTCCTGACTACTTGTGTGTCGCGGTATTCCAGTGGGTAGAGACTTGGACTGATTACCGGATGGTCCCGGGTTCTATTCCCGGGCAAGGCACTCTGGGCACCTGCACCTCCACTCAAATGTGATTTTTCGAATGTTACCAGATCTTCGTGGGAAACCATAACCGCCACAGTATATTAAGGAACTGGCCCCCCTTATTCATACCCTGCTTATAATGTGTGAATTTCACACGCCGTAAATAGGGCTTAGTAGTGCTGGGTGAACTCTACCATCACCCATCAACCAAACCCACCTACCAGGGTTGATTACTACTGTGTTTATTGTTACACACACACACACACATATATATACATATATATATATATACATATACATATATATATATATATATATATATATATATATATATATATATATATATATATATATATATCATTGGAATTAGCGATAGAGTGCTTACCAAATCATTAAATAAACTATTCCCATAAGCATCCATTGTGTATCGATTACCCTTTCAATAAAAATAGATAAAACATTAAATATGACTGGTAGTATCGATTAAAAAAATCAATTACCCTATCGTTACAGCGTTTTAATTTAACAAAAATGGGTTATTGAAGCCGATTGAATATAAAAACAGCAACATTCTCTTAAAATTCAGACGTATTTCCAAAGAATTTTAACGAATTCCTATTATTTATTATACAAGCAGTGACATACACCATTGAAAACCAATACAAAAAAATTAAAAAAATAAAAATCTCTCCCCACTAATGACGTCATTTCCGACCCTTAAAAACACGTGGATGCGAGAAATAACGACATCGCAAATCCGATTAACGCCATTCTTTTGTTCCCTTTTGTGTCCTTAATGGCGGGAAGGGGGGAGAGTCTCCCCCTACCGGAGACATTTAACTTTAAGTCCTTCTTTTGTGAAGAGATCTATTTATTTTTTTATAAAATGTTAAATGAGAATAATAAAAAAAAATAATTATAATTCCAAATCCCTTTAGTCGAAAAGTGTTTAAAAAGAGGGAGGATTTTAAATAATAAAATTCGAATTTCGTACTTCCTTTTTTTCTTTCGTCATCACCATCGTCTTTCCCGCGCGTAATCGACTTCCACGCGGTATCGCAAGTGTTTTGTTTTCTGTTTTCTTTGCCAAAGAGGGCGACAACTCTCTTTTCTCCCCTCCCGGTAAGTGGCTTATCAATATTATTGCGTATTAAGTCAAAATGTTTCCGTTCTCTCCGAGGTTTTAAGGGGAGAATGGGAATATATATATATATATATATATATATATATATATATATATATATATATATATATATATATATATATATATATCCATCAGATTGACAGTAGACCTATCAACAGCATCGTCACTACATAATAAACAGCCTTATAAAACGACGATTGAATCTCAGTAGGAGTCACTTTTTAATAGTCACGCTGTTTAAAGTTGGGGGAAGGTTACTTCCACATGCCCAGACCAGGAGTGCTTCTGAAGTTCATTTCGTTTGTGGTCTACTTAGCATGTGTGTTTCCGGGTTCGATTCCGGGCAAGGCACTCTGGGCACCTGCAGCTCCACGCAAGCTATGTGATTTTTTCGGATAGTACCAGATCTTCCTGGGAAACCATAACCAGCACAGGGAAAAGAACTGGCCCCCCTTAATACGCTGCTAATGTGTGAATTTCACACGCCGTATAGGGCTTAGTACTGGGTAAGCTCTACCCATACCAAACCGGCCTTCCAAGGTCGATTACTGTGTTATATATATATATATATATATATATATATATATATATATATATATATATATATATATATATATACACATATATATATGTGTGTGTGTGTGTGTTTGTGTGTAATAGTTTACTATACACAGGTTGTTGAATTGAATGGGTTTTTAAAATATACACAAACATATACCTTTCCACCCCCAAACTACCCCCTAATAAGACCGCCATTTTATTGATAACCGGTTTGGGATTTTATTCCCTTAAAGTTCGTAGGGGGATGTTTTTTAAATAAGAAACAGTTTTAATGCGTAAAAAGAATTAAAGTTAATAGGATTGCCGATACGGTTGCGACATTTATATAAATTTCCCTCTTCCTGACTTCTCCCTTGGTTATTAAGTCCCCCGGAGATTTTTCTCGTATTAAGGATGCTATGACAGGGTCCAGGGTACTTGAAAGAGAACGCGGATTTTAAAATTCAAAGAAAATCTTTAGAACATCTGCCAATTATATCTGAAATCATTAACCGATAGCAGATGTCGTAAAAAAATATTTCACTACACCGTTGAATTTTTTCCCATACACATATAATTACGAATAATTCGTTAAATTATGATTCAAATCAATAATTTCAAAAGTACTTAGTTTTCTGATACATAAATACATAAAATACCATGCAAAATTGACATTAAACCCTAAAACTTAATTATAAATAACGAAAAAATTCACAAAAAATATCTAGACCTTAAACTAGGATTCGTATTCTGTTCTTTTAAAATTCCTAAACAGGATTCTTATTTTTTTAATCGAATTTCTCTTGTTTTTTAACTGTGTATAGATTGCCAACTGATACCGAAGTATATCGAAATTAATTTGGGTGGTAATCCAATTAATCGATTTTTTTCGATAAAAAGAGTTATTTTTCCAAAAAATATTGATTTTCGTAATCTGAATGATAAATTTGATGGACGTTTAACTGTTTTACACAGTTAAATCTCTTTATATATATATAATAATTAGTGAATTATCCAAAGAATATCGTTTTAATTGAAGATGAAAAAATTACTTTGTTTGCGTAGAAGTGGTTTGTTTTTCGATACTAATCGATATGTCGCCATACTCTAAAATACTATAATTTCAGTTCAATTTCAAATTTCATCAAAAAAGTATTTTTTGCATTATTTTCTGGTGTGTAAACTATTGTACAAGATGTGAACAAAAAAATACAGTTAGGATATTAATATCTTTAGTTTATTTCGACGTAGACAGAGCTTAATTGAACTTTTCGCCCTCAAAGTAAATGCTTTGGCTGACGAAAACACCTTTGCCAACGTCTCTTCATCCATCTTTGGAACCCTGTCTGGTAAGTCGCCTTATAGGGATCGTCTTTAGGTCCTCCGTACGATTAGTTTTATTGTCCGCAATAGATTGTAATAGGCGCCCTTTCACGGTTGATTTTAACTTTGAAAACCAAAAAGAAGGTTTTAAGAAACTCTGGGTCGGCATCAACTTGATCCAGGAGTTCTTTACAATTGTCCAGACGTGTTTGTTCAACAGACAGCACCCCTCGGGACGAATTTTGATGCGGCCCGTGTCATGCCTGAAATGTCTGTCAAAATAGTTTGACAGGATACAGAACTAATATTTACTTCCTCGGCTATCTCTTTAATAGTTAAAAGGCGATTTTCCAGCAGCAAATCGTTAGCCAATTCGATAAATGTTTGGGGTCTTATCGAAGTGGAAGGCCTCCCCGTTCGCGAATCTTCATCTGTACTGAGGTTCTGCCCGATTTATAACGACTATACCACTCAAAACAGTCCTGGCTTCAACTCATAGCTTCATTATCAAAGAGGCTTGCTGAATCAGTATTCCAAATATCTCTCCGTAGTACTTAAGCCGAGTTTAAACCAAAATATCAAGCACACACACGCTGTTCCCCTAGCTACTTCACTGCTGATGTTGATACGCGGCGACGAACAGGGTAAGACACGTACCGCTGCTGTTGCGTAAAGGGTTGACGTACAAAACTGCAACACCTCTCGTTTTAGTCGTCAGATGTGTCACTAGATGGCGCACTGTGTCTCGTATCGATCCGTTGAACGGTTAGGGCAGAATAAAACCAGTCCGGTCTTTGTTTTGATAACATCTTCTATGTTACCTTTGATATTTTGTTCTGTTTATGTATTTTAAGTATTCAATCTCTTCTGTACTCAAAGGTGAACCCTTAACTAGTGATTCATTGAGTAAATACCTTAAAAAATTCATTTTTTAAACGTTTTCAGTGTAAAAAACTCTCAGTTTAGAACATTCGGTATAATTCCCACGCTTTCAAAAACCCTCCATTCACTCAAATACATCCGTATCTCACGACTTATAAAAACCCCCCCTATTTTCACCCACAACCAAACCCTTCTTACCCTTTTCAGAACCCTGGAGAGGGTGAGAATTAAGTAGTAAGGGGGTACTTAAGGGGGTATTACAAGGGTGGGGAAGGACCACAGGGAAGTAGCTTTCCTACTAATCTTCTTTGAAGATCGGATTGGTTTTTCCAAAGAATCACTCCAACAAACCTTTTATTATTCTTCAATGACTTCCTTAAAAAACACCATTCCCCTATCTTTTCCACCAAAAAACACCCTTTTTTGAAACCAACCACTCCATGGACACCAACTTTTAAGTTCATCAAAAAACTCCTCCGAAAGACATAATTAAACATCCGTCGAATTAATTCAACTTTCTTCCATCATGAGCGACTGTCTCGGAAACTTGGTCGTTTTGAATGACAACGCGAGGAAGAATGAATGCTCAGAAACGTTGTTAAAAATCAAATGGCACGAGCCAATCGATATGTTTAAGTCCTCAGCAACTTCTCTGATGGTCATTCGACCATTGGCCAATACGTTTTTCCTCACTTCATCAATGTTTACGTCTGTTTTTTGACATGCTCGGGCGTCAGGAACGCTCTACGTCGTTCACATCTTCTCGGCCTTATGAGAACATTTTGTACTACAGAATAACTTTGCTTTGGTCCAAGGTAGCTTCTCAATATGCCACAGTCACGTCATCAATATTTTCGTCTGTTGATGACGTATTCGGGCGCCTGGGACGCTCTTCGTCGTTCAAATCTTCGCGGCCTCCTGAGAACATTTTGTACCATACACAAACTTTGCTATGGTCCAACGTAGCTTCTCAATATGACACAATCAACATTCGGAATGCATCCGCGCTATTATTTTCGGTGTTCACACAAAATTTGATACAGATTCTTAGATCCATTTTTTTGGAACAGGAAAAACTCGAATACAAACCTAAACACGTCCAAGAAAAACAGCTGTTAACAATTAACTGGACATACTGAAAGGGCCCAACTTTAAGGCATAAGTCGGAGACATAAGTACCAACATAGCATCACAAAAAAATCCAAAATAAATAATAAACGTAACCCGCAAAAATTCATAATTCGCGATACTTTTTGAAGAGACCTCGTATTTATATGATTTATTAAATACGACGTACACAAAATGAAATATTTTTTTCAATAATAAGCAAATATAATTGTACTTTCGTAATCAGATAGTCACCGGTTCGAATCTAAGGCAAGTCAAATATTTTTCGACATAAAATCTCTTTAAAAATAAACTCAGTCTATTAAATATTACCAATAAAAATTTCCAAACCAAACTCAAACATTTTTTAAACCGTTTTTCATTCGTATAACCCTAAAGAAATCTCTGAATACGAATATGAGACACTTTTCCTAAAATTATTTTAGCTCTAAAGCTTCTCAACTCCATTTTATAAGCTAAAATTCTTCGTTTGAATTTCTATCTCTCCTTAAACTTAAGGCTAACGCCCTTAACAGAAGACGTATGTCCTCCTGTATGCCTCTAGGGCTAATAATCAACATTATTATTGCTTTTCCCGCCATCTTTCGTGTGTGGGGTGAGTTATATATATCCCCCCGACAACGCAGACTTCCATCTCGTGAGAGAGAGTTAGGGAGGGTGGCAGGGGGTGAGAGGTGGGTTTGGAAGTGCCATACCGATCCATGGAAGCACTTCAGAGCCACCCCTGAGGTTCCAGCCAAGGCCCCTTGATAAAGCCCTGACAAATAGCACTAATTCTTTCCCTCTTCCATGGGCCGTTTTGGTGGTGGGGAATGCTTTGGGGAAGGGGGGGAGAAAAATGGACCAGGGGCAGAGACTCATCTCGCCGAGGAAGACATGACAATTTCCCTTTAACGACAGGAAACTCAGTCCGCTTAACCAACCTTCTTTTGTCACATTTATACATGTATATATATTAAATTAGACAGCAACAAACAATATAGAAACACATAAAAATATCAATCACACGATATATCTTGATCATTTCGACGGGATTCCGCTCCGTCTTCATCGGATGACAGAGAAGTAATCATTACTTCTATATCTTCCGATGAAGACGGAGCAGAATTCCGTCGAAATGATCAAGATATATCGCGTGAGTGATGTTTTCACGTGTTTCTATTTTGTTTGTTGCTGTCCAATATATTATTCGGCACTTCCGTGTTACGTCGTGAAATCATCTATATATATACATCTTTATATATATATATATATACACACATATATATACATATATATATATATACACATATATATATACATATATATATATATATACATATATATACCTACATATATATACATACATATATATATATATACATATATATATACATATATATATATATATATAATTAGGTAATCTACCGTTTAAGGTAGGTTTTTGGAATGAGACAGCTATTTTGTGAATCCTAAC
>NW_027287041.1:1139812-1222312 GCF_022747635.1 Hetaerina americana | reverse complement strand
ATAATAATAAGAAGAAGGCATAGATAGTCATTACTACGAATTGACAGAGAGAGTACTTTGAAGAAGGTACAGACACCAAAATCATTGATATGTGTAGAAGTCTAAATTTACGGTAAGTATAAAGTTTTTCACTACCTCAGTTCGCGAATTTACTGGACAGGGTTGAAAAGATGCTGTAGGAATGAGTATGCATTTTTAAAAACATCGATGCTAAAGCTCATATCGATATGGAAAATAAAATCATGACATTCCCCACGTGACAGAGTGCGGAGATCAGCGGTGGCACCATCTATATGTATATCCGCGCATTACGCATACGGTCACAGTGGACTTAATGTAAACTGAGACCTCCTTCCCCAACCCCTCACACCCCCACTCGCGTCCCCATGGCAACCATAAATACACACATTCAGTTCCCCCCCTTTTTTGACTTTTTGAGACTATTCTCATGCTAATATTCGCCTTTTTGACTGGGAGAACTTGTGAATTTTTCCCAAGAGGTCGGGGAGGTGGAAAAGCGAAGATGGAAGATGGGATTTTTTTAAATATTTTTTCCATGGGACTCGTGTGGGGTTTTTCGTGCTAACAATACGTCTTCAAGAAGAGGGGAGAGCTGGAATTTTATTTTTGGAGGGAAATCTTAAAGAAAAACCAAAGTAAGGAAGCTAGCCCAGTATCTTTTTATGTCGCCAACTTGGGAGTCGTCTGAATGTTTGGTATGCATTAAAAAAAATATTTTCCTCAAAATAAAAAAAATACGAGAATTGGTGGCGGTGGATTGATAATGAAAGGAAAGGAAGCCAATTCGACCAATCCGGGATTGACTGCGTGGGAGTTTTGATTGAAAATGATTGAAAAGACGCTCAATAGGCAACCTTAACCTTAAGAAAACGTACAATATACTTCCCTCTTTAGATCATAATCGCTTGACTCATATAGCAGCGCTCTCCTGAGCAGAACTAATCAAGAATTCGAATTTATTCCATTCCCACCAATTTACTGTTACGATTACATTATTATATCGATATATATTGAAAAAATCGATATATCGAATAGAAAATACACATCGATCATCTTAATCGACCAAGAAAAAAACCGATATATCGTTTTTAAAATACACACACACACATATATATATATATACATATATATATATATATATATATATATATATAAATACACATCGATTATCTTAATCGAACAGAAATTAAACCAATATATCGAAACGAAAATACACATCGATTATCTTTATCGTTCAGAAATATAAAATATATATCGAATAGGAGATATATACCGTTTATTTTAATCGAACAAGAATGAATAAATAATACAAATGAATTTTATTATTCGATCAAAAATATAATCGATAAATCGCATATATCATATATCGATAATGTATATATCATATATCGATCAACCTCAAACATCGATACCTGTGTATGATTGTAAGCTATCTTTCAACATGGGAAAAACTATAAAACTCACTCCACTTTTTTGTCACAATCGATTGACTAATAAAATAAAATATAATCGATATATTTAATACAAAATATATCGACTATCTCGATCAATGAATTATCGATACGAGGAATATTGTCGATTTGGACGAGTTTCATTATTTCAACATTAAGAGCTGGTGTGGAGAAAGGAAGACATTTGTTCCAAAATTTATTTAAAGAAATTAATGTAACAATACGCCTAACATAATGAAATAGGAAAGAATTTTTTCAACTTTAAATTAATCTCAACGTGCCCGTGACTCTCATAAAAACCTAAAAGGTCAGTTTTTGATATTAAAAATTAAAAAAAGTTTAAAAATATAAATATGAATTATTTTTTTGAAAACTATGCATTAAAAATTAAAAAAAACATCTTTCAAAATTGAAAAAAAATTAAAAATATACGTTTTTTAAAAATAAATTTTATATAATATTAAAACAATATTTTTCAAAAAATATTGAAAATACTTTCAAATATTTAAAAATTTAAATTTAAGATATTGGGAAAAATATATAAAAATAAAAAATAATTAAACAATTAAAAATTAAGCAATTAAAAATAAAACAAAAAAAATAAACTATGAAAAAAATAAACAATTAAAAATTACACAATAAAAATTAAACAATAAAAATTAACAAAATTAAAAAAAATAATCAAGAAAAATTTTTAAAAATAAACAATTAAACAATCAAAAATTAAAAAATATACAATTAATTTTTTTTAAACAATTAAAAATTAAACAAAAAAAAATAAACAAAAATCGTTTCAAATGAAAAATCGCAAAACGATGTTCATTCTCGTATCGATTCAATTTTTTACGTGAAAAAACCGACTCAACGCAATTACAAAAAAACGCATTAAAGTGGATGCAGAAATTCTTCGTCAGCCTGGACACCCTCCCTCAAACTAGTCTGCAATCCCATCCATTCCCTTTCCCCAAACCCTGCCCATTTAAACCCTTAGCATTCATATTCAGGGTTTTATGTCTCCCAAAAGGGGACATAAAAATCCTTAAACACACTCTCCCCTAGCCACCCCTCCTCAGGACCAACCCCCACCGACATCACAAACCTACCCCCCACCCCCGCCATACCAACTTGCAATTCCCTCCCTCTCTACGCCTCGCTCTTAATAATCTCCGAAAACCCTAAAAACCCCCAAAAACCACCCTCTCATCACCCTCCCAAGGAAACAAACCCTACCCACGCCACCCCCAACCCTCAGCCTACCATACAATCCAACCCGGAGCGAGATTTGAGCTTCGGTGGGGTCACTACTGATGTTTCTTTGGAAGGGTTGCTTTGCTCAGAGAAATCTCGTCAGTTCATTACAACTTACTGAATATGTAAGTCTATCCAATAAATACGCGAACTGTTGCTATCTGTGGGGGCCATGGCGCCTTGGACTATAGCTCCGCCCAATGAGGAGTCTGTGCTTGGCGGATCGTCGAGCTGTGCGTATGGTATGTGCCAGTTATGCTATAGTTTCTATTGTCCTTTCTTGTTTTCAATACTGTTTTTCGTCTGAAAAAGGAAATTGACGAAATCACAGAGGGACGAAACAAGAATATCAAGTTTTTACGGTGAAGTGGGGTGGTAAAAGTTATCGATAAATTACCACTGACATGTACTGAGGGCTGTTTAAACGGTGATTATGCTATGAAAAAGAAAACATCCAGGTTTTTAAATTGGATTAAGTGTCTTTAAGATATCCAAAAAGACGCCAAGACGGTTTAAGATGCAAGGCCTTTATAAAGACCTTCCTATTCCCATCACCTGTGTTTTGACGTTGATACTACATTGATCGTGTGTGCAATGGTCCCTTGTCCTTCTTCTTATCTAATCGTCATTATAATAATAATAAACTGTGATCCGAATGATGATGTCAGCTGATGAAGAGTGAACTGAATTGAATAGTAAATTATCAACAGTGCACACACTAATACTATGTACCGACCATTGAATTACACGATATGATTGGATGGATGGACATGGATGTATCTATGGTGACACACACACACACACACCAATGAATGACACCATGGCACAATGCACACCATTCAGAGCACATTATTCATTATTCAGAGAGCACATTGATATACGTTCGCCGTTGTTTCTGGCAATAAATAAATTCAAATCATTCCGTTGATCCTATTATAATCACAATCCTCCTACTTATTATTATACTATTCTAAATAGATCTTTGCCCCTTTTTGCGACTTTTTCATATATATTCCCGATATAAAATGCGATTAAATGTGATGATAATGATGATTGGGGGGGGACATTGTACGTGTCATATCACACTTTGGGGCACACACGAGATGATAATAATATGTATGTGTGGAGAAGAGACAGACAATAAATAATTATAATAAAGCAAAGAAGAAACGAATACATGTAGAAAACTACTACTCCTAAATTAAATAAGAAGAACCTTAATAAGAACTGAACTGCATTTAAATAAGAGGAGGAGGACTTCCAAAGGGGAGGGTGCTTTTATTATTAAACAGTTCAAATGAATATAAGAAGAAGAAGATGGAATATATAATAATAATAAGAAGAGGGCATAGATATCCATTACTACGAATTGACAGAGAGAGTACTTTGAAGAAGGTATAGACAACAAAATCATTGATATGTGTATAGAAGCCTAAATTTTTCCGGAACAAATTTAAGTTTTACTTGAATTCGCGTTTTATTTGGGTATTACTCGGAACTTAGCGATAAGTTATCGGTCGAAACGTTTTTACTTGCTTCTTATTTAGTATGAAATTCTAATAACTCTGTTGTAACTGTTCGTTTTGATAAAATAAGGAGAAAACACCTATTCCCGACCCTTATCTACAAACCGTGGGAGTTTGAAAAAGATATATTTCTCCTTACTCTTCCTTTATAAAAAGTCGAGCAAAGACGTCTTCCGGTAACCCACGGCAACCCGCTACGGCAACGAGGATACCCCTCCCATCACCGACAGAAGCGCGGAATTTTGATAAATGACATAATATTTTAATCAATCAGACTCCACTCGAGTTGACGCGTTTCTTCGACAGCGACACTCCAGACTCCAGGAAGATAAGAGCCCTACCCATCCAGAGAGAGAGAGGGCGTCGTCATGGCAACCGGGAACAAAAGAAGGGTGCCGAACCGAAATTTTTTTTCACGTAAATTTATTTTTTACGCGATCTAGATATATTTTTTTACTTGCTTCTTCCCAGGAAGATCTTCAACACAGCCAAAATCTTTCCACAACTCTGCCTAATGGAGCTGTTTCATTTAGGAGAAGAATCACCTCTTTATTCCTAAAGGCGTCGAAGGAATCCGAGTCTAGAGCTGGTGTCGTTGGATGAGAAATATGTAAATCGCGCAAACGAAGGCTTCTTACGATTATATTCTCATACATTACAGATTAATACTTCAAACAAGGTCGGTAGAGATTGTCAATGAGAACCAGTGGTAAACAATTTAGAATTAACATAAATTAAAATCTATTTTGTCATTTTTGATAACTTTACAGTAATCTCATTAAAATATAATGCGGAAATAGACAGTCATTTTTTTCGTATTCTTTTGTGAGATATCATCCCAATTTTAACAATTATTATAATGTACTACCTTCATCAAAAATTTCCCGGAATTTATTCAGAAAATTAAAAATACAAGTTTATTCATCTAAATCTATATTGTCCCCTTCAAAGTAATCCCCATCGACTGCAACACACTTATGCCAGCGCTTGATCCAATCCTCGAAACATTTTTTATATTCGGTTTTCGGTATGTCCATCAGTGCTTCCTGCGATTTTTCCATTACTTCCTCTCGGCTGCTAAAACGCGTTCCCCGTAATGGTTTTTTAACTCGATTGAACAGAAAGAAGTCACAGGGAGCCAAATCAGGTGAATTCGGTGGCTGTTGGATGGTATTTGTTGCATTTTTCGTCGAAAAATTACGAATAATGATAGCACTGTGCGACGGTGCGTTATCATGGTGCAAAATCCACGAGTTTTCTGCCCACATTTCTGGTCTCTTTCGGCGAATTGCTTCACGCAAACGTCTCATAACACCCAAATAATACTCTTTGTTTACTGTCTGGCCTTCTGGCAAAAATTCATGATGCACTACACCGTTGTAATCCATGAAAACCGTCAGCATTGCCTTCTTTTTTGACTGAAAACGACGTGGTTTTTTTGGTCTCGGCTCATTTGGTGAACGCCATTCACTTGCCTGATGTCTGGATTGCGTGTCGTACTCATAAACCCACGTCTCGTCTCCAGTAATGATCCTTTTGATGAATGTGGGATCGGATTCAGCCTCGCAAATCATGTCTTTTGCGACGTCAACACGGTCTCTTTTTTGCATGAAATTGAGGTCTTTTGGAACCAACTTTGCTGCTACACGACGGAAACCCAAATCATTAACCACAATGTCTTGGGCGGATCCATAGGCAATGTTCAAGTCCTCCGCTATTTCTCTGATGGTTAATTTGCGGTTATTGACCAACATTTCTTTTACTTTATCAATTTTTTCACCGACTTTCAATGTCGATGGTCTGCCACTGCGTTCATCATCTTCGATTGACTCACGACCACTTCTGAACCGCTCGTGCCACTGGTAAACGACCGTTTTTTTTAGAGAATCGTTGCCGAAACACTTTTCCAACATTTCCAACGTCCGTGCGCCACTAAATCCGTTTTTTACGCAAAATTTAATACAAGTTCGTTGTTGCAAATTTAAATCCATTTCTGAAATTGTAAAAAATCGCCAACACACACAGAGATAGATGTACTCTTGGCTACGTAACTTTTGCAAATGTCAAGTTATGACACTAAGATTTAAAGGGAATATCAACAACAGATGTACCAATTTAACAAAAAAAACAGAACTCAAATCGGATCGATGGGAGCGCCACACGGTGGTTATTCCGGGAACTTTTTGATCAAGGTAGTATAATGATATTTAATATATCTCCGAAATTATACAGGGTAGCCATTTTAAATTTATGACATCATTTTTGCTAAAAAATAATATCTATGGTAAATAAGTTCAACAGATTCAGGCTTGAGGTCGTGGAAGTTCATCATAATGAAATAAGGACAATTTGCACTTTTCCACAGTTTATTTAACGTACGACGCGTTTCAACTCACATAGTCATCATCAGGTACAAGACAAACTCTTTGTCTTGTCAAACTAGTTTTTCTTGTACCTGATGATGACTCTGTGAGTTGAAACGCGTCGTACGTTAAATAAACTGTGGAAAAGTGCAAATTGTCCTTATTTCATTCTATGGTAAATATTGGAGGACAAAAATACAATACAAAATTATGGAAATTTGAATAATTAAATAGAAATAAGGTCATGGGACGCCTTAACATGTATTTTCAGTGCCTAGGCATGTTATTTAGAGAGTGCATACGGTTTTATTTAGAGACACTAAGGTAATTTTGCCTATTATTGATGGAAAATTGAAATTACTTTGCCTCAAATGTGTAATACTAACTCAAAGTAAACTCCGTATTGCTATTAAAATACACTTTAATATTTCAACAATTAACCTATTATTTTCATTACAACACCACAATACAGAGATCTCTTTACTACAAGTGCAATTCAAAAGTAATTTCTCCTATTTTTTTCATTGAACATTAACACCACCCTCCTTATACCCTGGACGTTGCTCTCGGCGGACAACGACTCGCACCATTGAATGTACATCAAAAACGTGCATCAAACGTGGTGCTGGGAGTTTTTTAATGGCCGGGAAGCCGTCCAAAATGAGGGGTTTGCCATTGGAATCAACAACGGTGGCTACAATTGACGAGATGGTGCGGATAATTACCCTTAATTTGGATAAGGAAGGATAAGGAAGGTTTTTTATTTGATAAACTCACCAGATAAACCTGTTTTTTCATTCCACTATTCCAACTACGACAGCTGTTTTATAAAATATAAATTCATCCTGCCATTTGGTTCGAAGTGTATGTTGAGAAGTGTATTATGGACATCAAATAAGTGCATCGGAAGTGGTGCAGAGAGTTTTGAGATGGCCGGGAAAACGTCCACGAAGAGCAGCGGTCGATGGGGCGGCCGAATTTGCCATTGGAATCAACAACGGTGGCTCTAATTGACAAAATGGTGGGCAATAACCAGAGGGAATTACCCATTTCCTACTTCATTTAGATAAAGGAAGGCCTTATAAAATGAAGAGAGAGTGGTTACTTCTCCGTGCTGCAGAATATCGTGTGTCGGAGTTCAATCAGTTACAAACAAGGTGTCTCCTCACTTAAAGGAGTGTGTTTGCATATCATGACAATGCACGTCCACGTGTCTTCACATCAAACGACCACCCTACTCAATGAATTCGGCCGCTGGGATATATCATCGACCACCCTCCTTACAACCTGGAGGACGTTGCCACCAAGCGACTACAACTCGTTTCCCGCTCTCAAAAAACACCTTAGGAGGACAGAAATTCAAGTCAGATGAGGAAAATCCAAGAAGCAGTCGTAACTTTGGCTTCGTGTGACGCAGCAGGAGAAAGGTACGATGCCGGTATTAAAAAGCTGCTTACGAGGATGCAAAAAGTGATTGATCGTCAAGGCGACCATGTAGAAAAATAGCTAAACGCTCAACCTTACCAATGACGTACCCGAATTTGTTAGAATAAATTTGTTTTTTCATTAAAAAAAGGAAATTGGAGACCTTACTTTTCCAATCGCCTTCGTGTATATAAAATATACAGAGTGGTAATCAACCTAACGGTCAATTTGGTTTGGGTAATGCTAGAATTTGCTAGAATGCCAGGCATTGTGTGCAAAACCACACACATTTTAATAAGAGAAAGGGTCGTGTCTTATATTAATAAGATTATTGTCCCAGTTCCTTAATAGTACACTCTGCCATTTATGGTTTCCCTTTAAGGAAGAAATCTAGTAATACCCTGTTGAGAATCACATTTCTTGGATGGAACTGCAAAAGCCAACCGAAGAGGATTATTGGCTGGGAAACGAACTCGGGGCATCTCTTGTACAACGACATAACCCCATGGACTAAGACACATATATATATATATATATATATATATATATATATATATATATATATATATATATATATATATATATCATTAAATCATAAACACAGTAATCAACCTGAAGGTCGGTTTGGCTGAGTAATGGTAGAGTTTACTCAGTACTAAACCCGACGGCGTTCTACTGTGCCGTCCAAACGATATGGGTATAAATAAATATATCATATACATATATATAATTATAATTCTATAATTTGGTTGGCACAGTAGAACAGAAATATATATGGTCCTGATAGTCCAGGGGGTAAAGCGTTAGACTGCTGACCGGAGGGTCCCGGATTCGATTCCCGGACAAGGCACTCTGGTCACCTGCAGCTCCAACCAAGCTATGTGTTACTTTACAGGGTACCAGATCTTCCTGGGAAACTATAACCGGCACAGTGTATTAAGGAACTGGCCCCCCTTATTTATACCCTGCTGATGTGTGAATTTCACACTCCGTAAATAGGGCTTAGAGTACTGGGTGAACTCTACCATCATCCACACTAAACCGACCTTATCAGGGTTGATTACTACAGTGTTTATGGTATATATATATATATATATATATATATATATATATATATATATATATATATATATATATATATATATATATACATATATATATGTATTTAAACGCGGGTATATCCATATTGCAGTCCTACCGAGGTATTTATCGTCCAACGAGGGGTTTAAGTCCAACGGGTTTGAGTTGGCGGGCGGGGGATGATAATCGTGGGGGAAAGTTATGGCCCTCCTTGGCAGTTGGAGGGAGGGTATGTGGGAGGGGAGAGGGAGAGAGAGAAATTCGAAATTTTCCTTAATGGTCAAAGTTTCTTTGGAGACGGAGTTTGGAGGAAGACGTCTGCTGGGGGGAGTCGCGGATGGTTGCCTTATTTTGTCTTTTCAAATGAGTAACGTGGGTTTATATATATATATATATATATATATATATATATATATATATATATATATATATATATATATATATATATATATATATAATGATTAAATATAAATATATAAATTTAATGATTATATATATATATATATATATATATATATATATATATATATATATATATATATATATAATCATTAAAATAATACGATTGAGTTTCTCACGTGCGCGCAACGTGTTTTCGTGTTTCTTTTTTTCCTCATAAAAAGGGAACGAAATGACAAAACGTCTCCATGGGAACAAGTCGTGACGTACGACTTCGCATTTCGATTGATAATGCGAAACCCCGAAGCAGTTGAATGAGCAAAGGCGTTAAGTTTTTATAAAAAAATATAATTTATCGTAGTTAATTTGATCGGAACAAAAATGCCGTTAAAAGTTTAAAAAGAAAAAAGTCTAACGAACAGCCTGTAACAAACTGAAAAAGTACGATGTATGCCGTATGTTAATATTTATTGCAAATTATGGATAATATGCGTGGTGAAAAGCAAGGTTTACAAACGTTTATTAGCATGAAATAGTATAAATATGAATATATCATTACCTTTCGTAATTATTTATGTATTTCACATTACGCTTTGAATTTTGATTCATATGGGAGTCGTATAAGCTGGAAGATTCTTAATGTCACTTTTCTTAAGAAATATATGGGGGAAATATTTATGGACGTCCAAAACTTAAAGAATCGTCTTACCGATGAAAATAAAACATGATATTTTTGTATATACATGTACATATATATATATATATATATATATATATATATATATATATATATATATTATATATATATATAATACGTGTTTACAAATTTATAAATATAAATTTAAAAATATACCCTCGTTACGTTCCGATAATAAACTTCGTTCCGTTCCACTCCAACTAAACGCTTCCTTTGGGTCTTTTTTTTTAAATCCATAAAACGATGAACATTTTCGTATTTTATTCCTAATTTATGCTCCATTTTTATTTTTGGTAACTCCGTGAAATAATGTCCGACCGGGAACATGGGATATTTTCCTGGCAATTTCTACTCAAACCGCTTCTCCTGGAGGTTTTTCCTTTAGTGATTACTGGAAATTTATCCAGCCATTTCACGATATACCATTTCGAAAAAGTTCTGCTCCATTGTCTCCGGAAATTTAATCGTTTCCGACAGCCATTATTTACGCTCGTCGTCCATCTTGTATGCTGACATTCATCTGTTTTCCTTTACGTATACACATATAATTCTCTCGAAATTCAACGAAATGTCGCTAAAATTGTACTTAACTCCATAATATTTCGCTAATATATATAACTGATGTGCATTGTCATTATAAACAACAAATATATAACCCTTGTGACTCAAATTGATTCCATTATACCACGGTAACTGTCTTGAAAAAATACCAGGAATTAAATTTTTTCTCTTGTTCCATCATTTTAAGAAACCGAAGCTACCAATTACAGTGAGCTCTAAGCGGATTTCAGTGAATTTTAAGTTTTCCTTGGTAACTTAAGTTTTTTAAGACAGCATCGGCTCAGCGACTAGGTGTAAGATAAGTCCATCGTTCGAGTGCCGGTCAAAGAAATATTTTTTATACACTTGTTATTTTATTTCGATTCAGCCTTCCCCACATACCCTCTCCTGTGTTCGTCCTTTATATATTATATATATATTTCGATAAATATACCTGTATATATATATATATATATATATATATATATATAAATAAATAAATAAATAAATATATATATATATATATATATACATCACAATATAAATATGTATATATGATTATATATATATATATATATATACACATATATACATATTTATATTGTGATGTATATATATATACACATATATATAATTTTGATGGACACCTCAGTCTGAGACATGTACAGGTTGCGGATTAACCTCCTATCCATCCCATCTATTCCTATTTTCTTCAATATACTCATTAGTTTTTCCCAATTCACTCTATCAAACGCTTTTTCTAAATCTAAGACACAGGCAAATACCTCCTGGTTGTATTCTACATTCCTCTCTCGATTGATCTGCGTCTTCTGTCCTGCTGCTACTGATTTTCCCTTGCAAGGGTTTCGTAGGATGACGACCGCGGAAGCCTTGCCTCCCATGCTGCCGGGCACGAAAGACGGCCGATTGGACCGAGCCCAGTGGTTGCCAGGACTCAAAATATCTCTATTGTCCATCATGTTAATCTTGAGAATGATAATTGAGATGTGGTTTCCCGTTACCTTCCTAAATAGTATTTTTAACGTGACACCATCACTTACTGGCCAGTGGCCCCACTGGGGTCAGACGCCATTGCAGCCGCCTCACTGAGGAACAGACGATGCGTGGACTACCTTTCGTCTGGCTCCTAACCTTCGACCTATCTGACATGGGTGACCCTACAAGGAGCAATAATTATTACTCCCGCCAGCACAGCTCTAGGGGTCATCGGAACGCACAAGCCCTTCCACCACGTCAAGGTTGTAGGTGTGTGTATATAAAAAAACCATAAACACATTAATCAACCTGGAGGTCGGTTTAGTAGGTGATGGTAGAGATCACCCAGTACTAAGCCCTATTCGGCGTGTGAAAATTCACACATCCGGGTAGGGGGGCCAGTCCCTTTCCCTGTGCCGCTTATGGTTTCCCAGGAAGACCTGGTACCCGAAAAATCACTTTAGCTTGGAGCTGCTGGTGCCCAGAGTGCCTTGCGCGGGAGTCGAACCCGGGACCCTCTGGTCAGCAGTCCAACGCTCTACCCACTGGACTACCGCGACCTAAATGTATATATATATTAATAAATATATAAATATATATATATATATATATATATATATATATATATAAAGGTTTAAGAGTGTTGCAACCTAGACCCATAATGTGATACTTATTTCTCCCCGAGCAAAATGCGAATTTTCGCCAAACAAAGTCTCCTGAGAAATGACACCCCTCCCCAAACGTCTTAAGAAAGCAAAGCATCTCCTCCAATCTTAAAAGAACGTCTTCCTTTCCAACGAGTGTGTGAGGGGAGAGGAAAAAGAATTTTTGAAAAATTTCGCTCTCACCCCAATTTGAACTCAAGCAAAGGCAATGGGGTGGGGATTCTCGAAATCGCGATAGCGGTGACATCTGTCGGGAACAGACGAGGGGTATCAATCAACTTTCCACGCTCGGGATGTAAAGTGATGGAATCCAGCTAATCTCCAGCGTTACTGCCTTCCAGGCTACTGGAGGCTACCTCTGGAACAAATCCCCACTTTTTCTAAATCCCCCGAAAAATCTCCTCAATCAATAACCTCCCCAGAAATTCTACGACGAAATTCACCAATATGGACGGAAAAATGTTTACATAGTAAAAAATCTAGATCATAGGTGCATAGGAGGATATATAACCATTGAATGTATCATATACATGTGATATATATATATATATATATATATATATATATATATTTTTTTTTTTTAAGGTTATCTACCGGTTAAGGTAGGTTTTTGGATGGACACAACTACCAAACAAATATTTTATTACTCCTAAAAAAACACAAAATCCATCATCCTACTCTATATCAGGTCCCTCTTCATCTCTAAGTACTTTTTTCCTCCCTTCATCCCGTCCAACACCGCTATCCTGTTCCTTCCCTTTCCTCTTTTGCCCAACATTCTACCCTCTATCACAGTCTTCAACATCCCACTGCCGGTCAACACCCCCTTCATCCACTATTCCTGCCTCCATAGGATTGCTCCCAACAAACCCCTCTCTTCGCCCACCATACCAAGTACTTCCTCATTTGTTTTCTTCTCTGTCCATTTCACCTTCTCCATTCTTCTCCACACCAACATATCTACAATAGCCTCCAATCTACGTCTATCCTCCTGCTTCAATGACCACGTTTCCGCGCCGTACATAGCTACGCTCCATATCAAAATTTTTACGAGTCTTTTCTTAACATCCTTGCTCAAAGTCCCTGTCATCAACTCCCTCCTCCTTGTGAAAGCCTCTTTGGCTAGCGCAATTCTTCTCCGTACGTCCCTACTACTTTGACCGTATTGTTCCAAGACACTACCGAGATACGTAAACTGTTCTACCTGCCCTAGTTTTTGCCTTCCTATTTTAATGTTAAGCTTGGCCTTTTTCTTTCTAGAAAATCGCATAATCTTTGTTTTATTAATATTGATTCTCATCCCATACCTGTCGCACTGAATTTCCAATTCACTCAGCAATGCTTGCAGCCCCTTGGCTGACTGACAAACTAAAGTTTGGAAGGTCGGTTTGGTATGGGTGATGGAAGAGTTCACCCAGTACTAAGCCCTATACGGCGTGTGAAAATTCACACATCATGGAAGGGGGGCCAGTTCCTTTTCCTATGCCGGTTATGGATTCCAAGGAAGATCTGGTACCCGAGAAATCACTTTAGCTTGGGTGGAGCTGCAGGTGCCCAGAGTACCTTGCCCGGGATTTAAACCCGGGACCCTCCGGTCAGCACTCCAACACTCTACCCACTGGACTACCGCGACCCACATACACATATAAAATATATATAAGTAATAAATAAATATAAAATACATAAAATATATAAAATATATAAAATATAAAAAATATATAAAATACATAAAATACATAAAATACATAAAATACATAAAATACATAAAATACATAAAATACATAAAATACATAAAATACATAAAATACATAAAATACATAAAATACATAAAATACATAAAATACATAAAATACATAAAATACATAAAATACATAAAATACATAAAATACATAAAATACATAAAATATATAAAATATATAAAATATATAAAATATATCAAATATATAAAATATATAAAATATATAAAATATAAAATAGCGATAGAAGAAAAACACTTCCAGAGAATAATCAGAGGGCCATTGAAATCGTTAAAAGGCCTCCACAGTGCGTGGAAAAGAATTATTCCGCGTAAATATGAGGACGTTTCCTTATTGGTCAAGAAATTTCCCGGTATTGGCGCCGGATTTTCCCTATATAAGACGGGACAACAAGCTTCTTTGCATCCTTGACCTGAGGACGCCAGCTGGATAGCTGGCGAAACTGTTGTGCATTTAAACGACATACGCGGACGCAGCCCGAAAAATGTTGAAATCACATAAAAATATATAGATTAATTCTATCTCTTCCGATGAAGACGGAGCTAAATTCCGTCGAAATTATTAAGAAATAACGTGCAAGTGATCTTTTTATGTGTTCTTATATTGTTTGTTGCTGTACAAGTTTGTTATTCAACATTTCATCGTGTTATTTCGACAAAATTTTCTATAAATATATATATAGATATGTATATATATATATATATATATATATATATATATATATATGTATATATATATATCCCATTGAATGACATATACCGTAATGACTCACCTTGCTCATCGTATGTGGTCACAGGAATCTAGCGCCGACCGCTGTCGGCCCCTGCAAATATAGGAAACATTTCAAATTATAATCTTAACAAAGGAAAATGCTACTTCATCTTGAAGCTGAATAAAAAACTACATTAAACATTCTAAAAAGCGTACCTGAAAGTGATTACATATACATTACTTCTATATCTTCAGATGAAGACGGATTGTTTCCGTCGAAATATCAAGATATAACGTGTTAGTGTTCTTCTTTTTTTTGTTTCTATATTGTGTTACTGTCTATTGTACTATATATATGTATATATATATATATATATATATATATATATATATATATATATATATATATATATATGTGTGTGTGTGTGTGTGTGTGTGTGTGTATATAAATACACATGATTTATGATTTCTAGAAAATATTTGATGAGATGAAAATTACACAGACGAAAAAGTTAAGGTTAAATACATATTAATTTTTTTATCGAAATTTTTATGATCTACGATATCCAAGACGGCCATGTTGCGTTTCAAAATGGCGTTCCATATATTTTATCTAATGACAAATAAATGAAAAAATGTGATAATTAAAAAAATATATCCTTACGCGGTTAATGTTAATATGTTACTCAGATTCTTTCTTCAATTGTTGTACTTTTTTTTTATTTATGTTCATATGTTGGATATTAAATTTATAATATATCTTATTATTCATAAAAAAATGTCTGTAAATTTTTTATCACGTGTACAGTGAATGAAGAAACGCAATTGATAGTTTAAAAATGCATTTAACTCGTTATATGTACTCTCAAAACAATACATAAATAAATTCATTAATATAAGTAATTTATAAGACTTTTTAACTATTTTAGAATATAATATATTTATAAAATATATGAAAGATAATAAATTTACGTATTTTAGTATCCTTAGGGTATTTTTAAGGGTTTTATATGAAAATCAAAATTTATTGATCACATTTAGCAATTGTTCGACTTAATTGCCTTCAAAAGATGATAATATAATACAGTTTACGAACAGAACAGCTCAAATAATCCAGAAAAATGGTTATTTTCCGAATTTATTTGGGTATCCAATCCATAAACAAAAAGACGACCCACGGCTGCCGATTTGTTGAACATTACGGAAACGTTAATTCACAAAATGGCGTCAGATTTTTTTTAAATTTGAAATTGATTTTAATGTAAACATTCCTAAGCAAGAGTAACCAATATTTTAACCACATTTTATGAAATTTGATCCGATATTTGCCCCTAAATTTGATGTAGTTTAACGTAAAAAATAGGATTAATCTACTTAACTACGGACTGAATGGTTTGAAATACCTACAAAATTGTATTTTAAACTGTTTTGAGTTTAAAAATATGCTTCCACACAAGTAAACGACACGTAGTAATCGGAATACGTGTTCCTTAATGCAATACTGGCATTTGTATGCATATATGACGTCATTTAAGGGAAAATATAGGATTTTCGCACTTTATTTGAGATTTTTCTCAGATTCGAATTGTTTTTTTTTGTATTTTAGGAGGACATATTGGTCTCTAGACTAAAAACCCACATGGAAAACAATTGTAAAATTGGTAATTTAATAAATTCAACTGAAAACTAACGTTTTTTTTAAAGCAAATAGTCCACATGAGGCGTTCTCTCCGCCAATTTCCCAAAAAAAACGTTGCCGTATCCAAGGCGTCCAATTTGGTTGCCAGTAAACAAAAATGAACAAACAAATGACACGCGAAATATTTTTCGCGAAAGCCATCACGTTATAAGTATCGCCAGTCGGATTTAAAATTTGAAAAAAAAATTTTAAAAATAAATAGAGTTAGGATATGAAAATAAAAGAGGAAATGGCTCGGAGAGGAAAAGGAAAAATAATTAAAACCGGAGACGGGGAGGGAAACTTTTTGGGAAGTGTAAGTGGGAGGGGGAGAGATGAGAGAATTTATTTTTTGGGGAAGTTTCGGGTAGATTTCAAAAGTAAAAAAAAATTAAAAAAATAAAAGAGTAGCGAAAAGTTAGTTCGCCTTGGGGTACGAGAGATGGAACCGTTATACGGTTTCGGTATTTTTTTTTGGAATTCTTGAGACGCGTAAGGAATTTCTCTCTCTCTCTCTCAAAATCTTAAAAACGCAAAGAATGGACGACTTTATGTTAGACGATAAAGTTCTTCCTCTTTATTCAAACCTTAAACACGTCATATTCCTCGTTTTGGACAAGCCTGACGAAGGTTTAAAACAAACATGGCGTCGTGCGCAATCCAGTTCTGCGTGAACTTCATGACAAATCATTTGAGCAAATATAATATTATACTCTAATAAATACCGAAAAACTTTGTTTATTTTAATGTAGACCTTAAATTTAAGTGTTTAATTCAATCATAACGACCTATATAACATTTTGAACTAGGCTGACGACTGATTTAAACCATTGTAAAAGGAACGTCGGGCGCAATTCAGTTCGGCGTTAACTTCATCAGAAACCATTTGATCAATTATAATATTAATCTCTTATAAATACAGAATAACTATGTTTATTTTAATGTAGACCTTAAATTAAATGTTTATTTCAATCATTACGACGTTTATAATATTTTGAACTAGGCTGACGACTGATTAAAACAATTGTAAAAGGAACAAACATGGCGTCGAGCGCAATTTAATTCTGCGAAAGCTTCATAATGAACTATTTGAGCAATTTTAATATTATACTCTAATAAATACAGAATAAATCTGTTTAGTTTAATGTAGACCTTAAATTTAGGTGTTTATTCAATAATTACGACGTTTATAATAATTTTAACAATGCTGACGACGGATTGAAACCATTGTAAAGGGAAAAAACATGGCGTCGAGCGCAATTTGGTTCCTCTAAAACCTCATAACTAATCATATAAATAAATTTATCATTATATTCTTATAAATAATGTACTATCACAAATATAATTCTATATAAAAATACAATAGACACAGAAAAATAAATCAATTATCAAAATATCAAACGTATTTAACTTAAATAATTTCAAAATTGTTGAACGATTACGATAATACGGCAAGCTTAATTCATTGCTTAATATTGAAAGATTAATTTTCTCGACAAAATGCTAAATTTTGGATCCTATTGGAAGAAAATTTGGGGGAAAATAATAAGGTAAAATGCAGAGAAAATCCACTAGAAAACGTCAGAAAAATTGTAATGACAAGAAAAAACAAGTGTGACAGGTCTCTTATAGGGATTTAGGTGTCTTGGGGTCACTTGAAATAAGGAGAGAACAAGCGAGGCTTAGACCTTTAGAAAGGTTAAGAACAAACTAATTAAACTATGACACTACTAAAGGAATTACTATTAAAATGGCCCCTCACACTACTCACTTAAAGTTAGATCAGACCCTTAAAAATAATAAGATAAGGGGAAATAGATTCCAATGAACACAGATATTTATAATACTATTTCCCATGAACATAATTACGAATCAGCAGAGCAGTAAAAACTTAGAAGTCACTCCAGAAATATTAAATACATTCAATCTACAACCTGGAACAGAATTAAACATTGCAAAGACGTAGGTATACGTATTTGTATGGGTATGTGTTGGTTGGTAGTTTACATGTGGGCCGTTAGGGTTTTTGCATGAATGTATACCATGTTTAGTCTGTGGACTGTATAAATTTGTGGCTTTTGCATTCGGTTTTTTTATTAATTATGAGGGGGTGGCCTAACATCCTCCGCCACACACCCTTGCGGCGGCTTTTTGGGGTGTTAAGTCGATGTATATGTAAAAAATGAAACCATTAATCACAGACGAACAGTATAACTATGTTTATTTTAATGTCAAACTTTAATTTAAGTGTTCAATTCAATAGTTAAGAAGTATATAACATTTTAAACAAGGCTGACGACTAATTAAAACCATTGTAAAAGGAATAAACATGGCGTCGAGCGCAATTCAGTTCTGCGTAAACTTCATAATGAACTATTTGAGGAAATATAATATTATTTTCCAATAAATACAGAATAACTATGTTTATTTTAATGCAGACCTTAAATTAAATGTTTATTTCAATCATGACAACGTTTATAATATTTTGAACGAGGCTGACGACTGATTAAAACCATTGTAAAAGGAATAAACATGGCGTCGAGCGCAATTCAGTTCTGCGTAAACTTCATAAAGAACTATTTGAGGAAATATAATATTATTTTCCAATAAATACAGAATAACTATGTTTATTTTAATGCAGACCTTAAATTAAATGTTTATTTCAATCATGAAGACGTTTATAATATTTTGAACGAGGCTGACGACTAATTAAAACCATTGTAAAAGGAATAAACATGGCGTCGAGCGCAATTCAGTTCTGCGTAAACTTCATAATGAACTATTTGAGGAAATATAATATTATTTTCTAATAAATACAGAATAACTATGTTTATTTTAATGCAGACCTTAAATTAAATGTTTATTTCAATCATGAAGACGTTTATAATATTTTGAACGAGGCTGACGACTAATTAAAACCATTGTAAAAGGAATCCAAAGCCAAGGCCTGTGTAGACTTGAAAACTAATCATTTGACCAAACATGATAGTATAATGTTGTAAATAAGTGTAAAATAACGTAATAACACATGTATAATCATAATACATAACCTACATACGGAAAAATGAAACGATTTTCAAAATATTTAAGATATTAATTTACGAAATACAACTATTTGCCCAGATTAATTCAATGCCGGATTTTTAAAACATTAATATTCACAATAAACGCAAAATATTAATGGCTATATCATAATTAATTGTAATTAACGGCTAATACATACAAACAGGATAAATTGTTTATTTTAAAGTCCTCCTGTCAACAATTTAAAAATAGAAAGGCGGCCATATTTGTTGAAGAAAATTTTCAAAATGGCGTACTGTTGAAACGTACATATAAAGTGAAAAGTTTTATTCAACAAAACGATAACAATAAACCAAATTTAATGAGCAGAAATCTAATATCCAAAGTCAGTAAACTGAGTTTAAGTGGACACCTTGATAGCTGGACTGGCTTTAAAGCACTCAACCGGACATTTGAGAGGCATCCAGGTTCGAATCCCGGTCAAGGCGATTATTTTTTACACTCAGAAATTCTTGGAACGCAAATAATTTATAAATTGTGAACAATAAATTTATAATTTAATATCATATTATTTTTTAATAATACCTAAAGTTGATTATCAAAGATATTTAACCATATTTAACTTTATGCTAGCCCGTTTTTTAAACATTAACAAAACACACATAAAATCATGCTTAGCTTGTTTTCATATTCATTAAAAGTTTTCACATAAACCTTTACGGCATTCCTTCAATTTCTCAATAAACCAATTCTCCTCCTGTCTTCAAATTTCTTTCCGGAGTACACAACCTTCGCAAAAACGAAATCACTAGCTTGGCAGGTTATCAGGGTATTACTCTGGGATGTTGTTAAGACCCTCCTGTCCGAAGGGGTGCAAGGGTAAAGGATGGGGGCATAGGAGGGTGGCGAGGACGCCTGGAAAAATTAAACTGACAAGAAAATTAAACCTCTCACATATCCCTACCCTCTTGAAAGAACAAGGGAACAGAACATCCCTTGAAAAATATAGAACGGGGGTTTAAATACCCTCGTTATTATGAAAGAAAATTATATTTTGCATATAAAAAATGTTTATATATATATATATATATATATATATATATAATATATAATGTGTGAAATTCATACATTATGAAACATCCGGGTAGGGGGGCCAGTTCATTTCCCTGTGCCGGTTATGGTTTCCCAGGAAGATCTGGTAATACACGAAAAATCACATTGCTTGGGTGGAGCTCTAGAGCTGCCCAGAAGGCCTTGCTCGGGAATCGAACCCGGGACCCTCCGGTCAGTAGTCCAACGCTCTAACCCCTGGACTACTATTTATATATATATATATATATATATATATATATATATATATATATATATAGTATATTTATTTATTTATTTATTCATTCACTTAGAAACAGATATAAGGAAAAGGGATAGGAACACACACATATAAAGGACGAATAGAGTAGAGGTGGGGAAGGCGGAATCAGACAGATATCAAAAGTCAAAACATTTCCTAGACCGGAACTTGAACACCGGTCTTTCCTATTGCTATTGGGCCAATGCTAGCCCGTTTTTTAAACATTAACAAAACACACATAAAATCATGCTTAGCTTGTTTTCATATATTGTTTTCAAAGTTGAACCAATTGAGCTATCGAAGAAACGTAATTTATCCTGAGATCTGCGATGCTTTATGCAACCAAGTGCCCTTTGATTCTTTGGCCAAGAGATGGCGTTGGCGGGAGCTGTTTCACCCACCATAGGAGAAATAAACAACACACCCAAGAGGGAAGGATAGTAGTCAAGGAATTATACAACATTATAAAGGATAAGATCAGTGCGTTTCGTGGCACGCATAGCCGGAAGAAGAGACAAGCCACATTGGCCTAATTTACACATTCAAACACGAAATCCCGCCAAACGGCAAACAAATACTCATTATTCACATGGAAAAATAGATATAGGGAAAAGGGATAGGCACACACATAAAGAACGAAAAAACTATCTTTTATGATGCTCTACGAACCCATTCTCACTGTCCTTTCCCAGCGATGTTCTATAAGTTCGATACCCTTTTATTTATAATAATAAGAACTGTCTAGCTCCTCAAAATAGCCATTAACTAAAGCCGACATCACTTCTTCATGGTTGGAAAACCTTTGACCATCAAGCCATTTTTTTTAGTTTGCAAATGCAGAAAATAATCCAAGAGTGGTCTAAATCTGGCGGATAGGGTGCATGAGGGAGCGATTCAAACTTTAATTAATGAATTTTGGCCATTACAACAACGAAATTGTGAGCTGGTACTGTCTTGATGAAACAATACTTTCTTCTTAGCCAAATGCGACCGATTTTGCTTTATTTCTTCGCTGAAACGGACCGAAAAGTTCGCATAATACTCCCCGTCAATAGTTTTTCATTTTTCAAAGATAGTCAATAAAAATTATCCCACGTACATCCCAATTAACCAACACCATGACCTTGCCTGCAGGTAAAACGGTCTTCGCCTTCTTTGGAGTCGGTTCTCCCTTTTGAATCAATTGTTTTGATTGTTCTTTTGTCTCGGGTGTGAAGTAATGGACCGATTTTCATCCATGGTCATTGAAACGACGTGAAAATTCTACTTTGATGCTGTGAAACTTTGCTAAACACTCAATTGAAACATCTTCACGACACTGGTTTTGCTCGAGTGTGAGCAAAACGCGGCACCCATCTTGAACACAGCTTTCTAATGTCTTAATTTTCAGTTAATATGTGCTGTTTTGCACTTTTTGAAATGCCTACTCTATGTCTGCTAGCTCGCTTACATTCAGTCGACGATCATCCAGTATCACTTTGTGGATTTTCTTCACCGTTTCTTTGAGTCGTCACACCTCATTCGGTCGACCCCAATAGCGATGTTCTCGTCTTTGACAGATGGTACACGGCCTCGTTCGTAAACTCTGCTGCCCAATTGTATAAACGAAGGAGCAGACTCACTTCCAGAAGAGTAGAATAATCCAGTTCAGCTTTTACTATATTGGTTGGGGACTGAGAGGCTTTTCAATTAATAAAATTATATTGTATCACATGTAACGATGACCAATATTCTCTGCATTTTCAGAAATTCACTTGTAAACGTTCACTTATTGATAGACTGCCAAACAAATACTTAACAACGCGGCGTCTTAAAACTTTAAACAAATGATTTATACATTGCGTACTTTCTAATAGAGTGATTTTTTTAAATAAAAACTACCGCTATCTCTAGTTAAATCCGTTTACGTCGTTTCGGCCGGTTACGTAAATATAACACTTTCGGAGGTGTTTTGTGTCGTAAATAGGGTTATCTTGGAACGTTTTTCGATTTGGCCAACAATTATATCGAGATGAACTCGCCATATCTGAAGAAAAGGACCTTTTGACAGCCAGGGTTTCCGTATTCAGCAGGTTTTTTTCATTATTTTTAAACTCCCAGTGAGAAAAAAAATAAGATTATCCACCCAACCCTGTCTAGCCCCACCCTTAAAAACCCTTCTCGATTTCACCCCCATTCTACTACCCTAAAAGGGTCTGTGTCAATTACCGCTCTGTAAATAACGTACCCTGAGACCCTTTTTTTCCCCTCGGAAATAGGGGTGTGATCCCTGAAGTAAGGATGGGGACATATAAGGGGTGAGGTCTCCAAGGCCACAATCTCCCGCAGTCTTTCCGCTTTCCGCTCGTCAACTTTTTTTTCCCCTCCCAACTCGTGCGCAAATACCGCCTTCATTTATTTCTTCCTTCGCACTTTTTTTTACGTTCTTCAACTTTTTTTTCTAAAAAAACCTTTCCTTCCTTCCTGTCTTTCCAACGACCAACGGTTTTAAAACCTCTCACGCGAATTTCCTCCGCGGTTCTTTGCAAATAAAGATTTTGCGAGTTGTATGCACGTAAGAAGTATCCTGACATTTTGAATACAATATTTGGAGAACACTCTATCTTGACTTATGTTTAAAATCGAGTCATATCAAAGACAAATCATTTTCATGATCATTTCCTCAAACTGAAAGAATCCTGCAACAATTTCAAAGTGTACAAATCATTCGCCTTGACTGGGATCCCAGTCAAGGCGAATGATTTTTACACTCTGAAATTGTTGCATTGAAATGCACATTAGCGGATGACTCCGTTAAAAGTTACTGTTGCCGCATCTCCCGCAGTTTCTTTGGAATTTAAAAGAATCCTGATAAAATTCTGTCTTGCAGGGTAATTCTCTCGTTACCTTTTTGTCTTAAAGAACTTGGTATCGAAAGTTTCCTAATAAACACAGTAATCAACCCGAAGTTATGTTTGGTATGGGTGATGGTAGAGTTCCCCCAGTACTAAGCCCTATTTACGGCGCGTGAAATTCACATATTATAAGCAGGGTATTAAATAAGGGGGGCCAGTTCCTTAATACACTGGCCGGTTATGGTTTCCCAGGAAGAAAATATCTGGTAATATCCGAAAAATAACATAGTTTGGGATGCATATTATTACTATTATAAGGCAATCTACCGGTTGAGGTAGGTTTTTGGATGGACACAGCTACCAAATAAAACATTTTGTGACTCGTGACAAAACACAAAATCCAGCATCCTACTCTGTATCAGGTCCCTCTTCATCTCTGAGTACTTTCTTTCTCCCTTCATCCCCTATCCAAGACATCCCTATCCTGTTCCTTCCCTTTCCTCGTTTGCCCAACATTCTCCCCTCTATTTCAGTCTTCTTCAACATCCCACTACTGCCGGTCAATACCCCCTTCATCCATTCTTAATCTGCCTCCTTAATAATATCTCCCAACAAACCCCTATCTTCGCCCACCATACCAAATACTTCCTCGTTTGTTTTCTTCTATGTCCATTTCACCTTCTCCATTCTTCTCCACACCCACATTTCTACAATAGCCTCCAATCTACGTCTATCCTCCTGCTTCAATGACCACGTTTCCATGGCCACACACATAACTACACTTAACATATCAAAGTTTTCCAACGAGTCTTTTCTTAACATCCTTACTCAACGTCCCCGTCATCTTAACTCCCTCCTCCTTGTGTGAAAGCCTCTTTGCCTAGCGCAATTCTTCTCCTTACGTCTCTACTACTTTGACCGTGTTGGTCCAAAACACTTCCGAGATAAGTATAAACTGTTCTACGTGCTCTAGTTTTTGCCCTCCTATTTTAAAGTTTAGCTTGCCATTTTTCTTACTGGAAAATCACACAACCTTTGTTTTATTAATATTGATTCTCATCCTATACCTGTCGCACTTAATTTCCAATTCACTAAGCAATGATTTCAACTCCCTGGCTTATTGACAAACTAAAGCTTGGTCATCAGCAAACCTAACTGATTTTACAAATTCCCGGCCCACTTTCATTCCTACCTCCAGCTCCACCTTTGCCTCTTTAACTTTAATATATATATATACTATATATATATATATATATATATATATATATATATATATATATAATACTATCCCGTTTCCGTATCACATTCCAGAGTACAAATTGGGTTTTCCTACGCGTGACACGAGTACCAACTTGAAAGGATTTGAAGGGTTATGGAGATTGGCAGGCACTCGGGAACAGCCAGGCCCTTTGGGGAACACCACCAGGTCCCAAGTGCTCGTGATTGCTTCGCGTGACTCGGGACACTCGAGACGAAATAACGGTTTATAAAACGGTTCCGTGATCGCCGTGAGAGGACTCGTCACGCGGTCGACGTGGCTTTGATTTAGAAGCGGGCATCACGTCAGGGGCGGGCACAGAGAGAGAGATAGAAAGGGTGGTTGTGCTTTGAGTTTAAGCCCGAAAGATGATTCCTCGTCCACGGAAATCTAACTTGCGGCAGCTGGAAAACCGCTTCTCATCGGGAAATATATGTATACACATCCAAAGCCGTCACTTGGTAGTGAAGAATTGGATTAAAAGGGCTTAAAGAAGACATTCTAATGGCTTTTCCTGTTTATAGATTAGTTTACGATACAGAAGATCATAAACACAGTGGTAATCAACCCATTTGTAGGTCAGTTAGAAATGGACTATGGTACAGTTCCTCAGCAATATATTAAGCCCTATTTATGACATTGTGTGGAACTCACACATTATAATAATAAGGGGCAGGGCAGTTTATTCTATTAATAAGGGTGTTATGTAAGTTCCTTAATAGTAAACTATACCGGATATGGTTTTCCTATTTGGAATTCTTCATCCGGTATTAACCTTTTCAGAATCACATTGCTTGGGTGGCCAGAGAAGATTATTGGCCAGGAATCGAGCCCGGGCCCACTCTAGTGCGTCTCTACCCCTGGTCTACTGCGATCCGTATACACACACACACATATATATATATTTATATATATACATATATATATATATAGATAAATATATATATAGTTTTATATATATATATATATATATATATATATATATATATATATATATATATATATACACATATACATAGCAGTCTTACTTGAAGAAGGCCTCGGAGATGGCCGAACGCTCAATCTACGATGCGAATGTCCTTTTAAGTGTTATCTACTTTAATAGAGATATATAGTAAGTATTATAAAGGGGATCGAGATGGTGCGGGGGCTAACCTACTGGCTTCCCACCCTGAGGGCGCAGGTACCGATCCCGGCGGTTTCCAATATTTTTCAGAGGAATCTAGATCTCTAGGTCCTTTGTGGAGGGCACTGTGAGTGAGTACGCCGTCCGTCGGATCGGACGTTAAACTGTGGACCCCTTGGCGCCTTTCTTAAAGAGTAGTAGGCTGATTTCGACGCCGGGTTTTTCCCTACACACTTCATCCTTTCCTGTCCATCACCTATGGCGAAAATAATCTCAGCTGTCGGTCGCCTCACCTAAAAACTACTACTACTATTGGTGAGTGTGTGTATACATATATATGTGTGTATATATATATATATATATATATATATATATATATATATATATATATATATATATATATATATATATAGAAGGTGAAATGGACAGAGAAGAAAACAAATGAGGAAGTACTTGGTATGGTGGGCGTAGAGAGGAGTTCGTTTGGAAAAATCCTTTCGAGGCGGGAAAAGTGGATGTAGGGGGTGTTGACCGGCAGTGGGATGTTGAAGACTGTGATAGAGGGTAGAATGTCAGGCAAATGAGGAAAGGGAAGGAACAGGATAGGGATGTCTTGGATAGGGGATGAAGGGAGGAAGAAGGTACTCGGAGATGAAGAGGGACCTGATTTAGAGTAGGATGCTGGATTTCGTGTTTTGTTAGGAATCACAAAATATTTATTTAGTAGCGGTGTCCATCCAAAAACCTACCTTAACCGGTAGAATACCTAATAATAATAATATATATATATGTATATAATAAATTTGACAGTAACAAACAATATATCAATACATAAAAAGATCACTCACACGTTATGCCTCGATCATTTTGACGGAATTCTGCTCCGTCTTCATCGGAAGATATATGTATATATATATATATATATATATATATATATATATATATATATATATATATTAAAGCGACCAATTTTTTCACCTACGAAGAAAAACGAATCTGTTTTATAAGTTAGACCTATGGCGAACATTAATTTTCGAGAAGATTTCAAAGTTAAAAAAAAAACAACCCCTTCGGGAAAGAACTAATTGCGCCAATGACGAGACGTCTCTTTTATAATTAATACTGGCAGAGGAGCAAAACGGAGCGACCCTTAATTTTAAAAAGGCTAATATATATCGCACTCTCATATATCCTTTTTTTGACGCACGGGGTGATTCTGGCGCGTAAACAGGTACAAAAAACTCTACTCTGTGTGTGTGTGTGTGAAAAGGGTTGAAGCAAGGGTGTCGGGAGAGAAAGTGTGAGAAGGGAAAAAAAGGGTCTTCTCTTGAACCCTGACACCGTTCGCAATAATGCAAGGAAAGGGTTTTTTTTCAGGGGTGTAATAATTTTAAAGACACCCTTATTCATACATACGTAAGTAAAGAAATGATAAATGCACACCCTTGAAATGAGAGTGTCTTTTTCTTCGTAAATTCGTCTTCTTCTTCACGCCATCCTTTGAAGATAGGAAGGGGGTTCTTTGGGAAAAGGGTAAAGGGAACAGGGAAGGGTTAAGAAGAAGGGTTAAAGAGGGTTTCGAAAAATTTCTTATGAATAAAAATAATTTGAAAAATTTTTTTTCCCAGAAAGTCATTTTAATTTTTCCCATAAAAATTTTTTGTACCCTTAATTTTCGTATCCTTACTCCAAAAAAAAGGGTACACGGTCCCCTTGTTTCAAACCCTTCAACCCTTGTGGCGGTTCGAGAAAAAAAAGGCATGGTTCAGAGGGAATGGGAAACGGAAGGGGAGGTTTGAAAGATAGAGCGGAACCCTATTTTTCTTCTTTAATTTTTATACCCTTTTTCCAACCTAACCCTTCTCCAAAAACCCTTTCTTTTAAAATTTTATACCCTTTTTTTAAAAACCCCCTCAAGCCTCTTCCGAAACCTTTTTTTTTAAAGATTTTGTACCCTTTTTAAAAAAAAAAACTCCACCCTTCTTCCATACCCTTAAGGGATATCCGTGAAATCTTTTTCACTCAAACCCTTATACGGCTCTACCAGTTGGAGAAGTTTTTTTTTATTTCTTCCCATCTCTTACTTACCCTTGGACCCTAGGAGTTTCCGCTACGAGGGTTCGAGTCAGACTCACACCCTGGAACGTTCGAAAATCCTGAAAACGCCATGCGAACCCCTTTTTTCGAGAGGGGAGAATGACGAAAGGCAAGGGGAACCCGGAAATCCCTTCCGGCCATTTTAATTACCCCCGGAGAACTTGTGAGGATTCGAATGGTCTCGTAAGGGGTGGAAAAAAAGGGTATATGGTCAGGGGTGGAGACAGGGTTTAAGGGGTAACGCTCATTCGACGGTATTGACGCCGGTATTAAATGACTGGGTGACCAGGGGGGATATTAAGTTTAAAGGAAACCAGCTATGACAGTTGTAACGTTACAAAAACCATTGAAATACCCTTTGTTTAATAAAAAACGCAACAATTAAAGCGTTGCTAAGGAACCAGAAATATGATAATAACACTGTAACAATAGGCGAAATTACATCATTGTCGACGTCAACAATAACGAGCCAAGGTAATAATTACTTTAGCATACCTATTGTTGTCACTGTTGTAATATTATTGTTGTAATATAATTGTAGGCAAGTAGAGTTTTTTAGTGGTAACTTAGTAAAATTTGTAAATACCTTTACGCGTTGACATTGTATCAGACTGTCATTTCATTTGAAGGTAAATATTAAAAAAATTAATTATTTTTCTCATTATCATAAATAATTAAACTGTGTGAACCTTTTCTATGCTCAATTATGAAAAATTTATAAACATTTTAATCACAAAAATTGATGATTCAACCTTGGTTTTTTTGATGATGAAAAAATTGTTAAAAAATTAACCAATTAATAATATAAAAACGATTTCTCAATTGTTGGTAATGAATCAAATTAATGACTTTATTCTTTATTTTTTAAGTGTTAAAAAATATTTAAAAAATTGATATAACAAATGATACTTATTGTTCATATTTTAATTCAACAATTAAGTTATAAATCATTTTTTAAAATGACAATAGAGTTAATAATTTAAATCATGTTTTCGAATTACAATTGCTTAAAAATTTTTCCATTGTTGAAAAAATTAAAAAAAAACAACAATGCAACTAAAATTTGATTCTTACATTTTTACACATCAATTATGTTATTAATAAATTAATCAAACAAAAAATTAAATTAATTGTCCAAAAAAAAATTTCGTCTAAAAATTTCATTGATTAAAAAAATTAAAAAACCAACAATGGAAATAAATTTTTAATATTTAATTTTTCATACAACAAATAATTAATAAATAATATTTTCATATAATAATTGAGTTAATAAAAATTTTATTTATTTTTTAAATAAAAATCGAGTAAAATATTTTTTAAATAAATATTACGGAAAAACATTAAAAAATAAGAATACAACAAACTCTTTTGATTCATTTTTTTTGTTTAACAATTAGTTTATTAATTAAACTAATTTTTCATGTAACAATCGCGGTAAAAAACTTTCCATGTTTTAAAAAATTAAAAAACCTAATACTACAACTAATTTTATACCGTTCAATTGTTCATATAACAATTGTGTTATGAATAAATATCTCATCCAACAATTGAGCTAAATATTGAAATTAATTTTTCTAATAACAATAGCGTCAAAAAATTTCCATTGTTGGGTACTTTAAAAAATATACTTATTAACTCATTGTTGCCATTCAAATTTCTCATTTAACCATTAATTATTTATAAATTTTTATTACAGCAATAGAGTTAATAATTCAAGTTAAGTTTTCAAGTAAGAATAGCGTAAAAAAAATTATATTGTAAAAAATTGAAAAAAAAATTATAACAAATTGTTACCGTTAAATTTTTCATTTAACAATTAATTATAGATAAAATATTCACATAAAAATTGAGTTAATCAATTAAATTAACTTTTCAAATAACAGTAGCGTCAAAAAATGTCCAATGTTGAAAAAATAAAATGAAACGAACAGTAGAACTAATTTTTTATTATTAAATTTTTCATGTAAAAATTATGTTATCAGTAATTATTTAATATAACAATTGAGTGAGAAAATTTAATTAATATTTTCAAATGAAAATCGCTTTAAAAAATGCCATTGTTAAAAAAAATTGAAAAAAAAACTCATATTATATGATTTTTTCGATTAAATTATTCACATAACAATTAAGAAAATTTCAATTGTTGAAAAGTATTGGGAAAAAACGAGTACTTAAATAATTTTTTACTTTTAAATTATTCATATAACAATTTAGTTAATAAATACGTATTTCATATAACAATTGAGCTATCATGTACTTTGAAAACAAGAGTAACAGTCGCTTTAAAAATTTTTAATTATTTAAACAAGTTAAAAAACCAATTATATAACTGATTTTTTAGTAATCTTTTTTTTAAAAAACAATATAGTTAATACATCAAAATATATTTTAAAATAATAATCGCGTTAAAAAAAATTCCAATGCAAAAAACAATTAAAAAATTGATATTTCATTCATTTTTTCATAAAAAAGTCGAGGTAAGAAAATAAATCATATTTTAAAATAAAAATCGCGTTTAAAAAAATTCTAAAAATTACATTGTAACAGATTTTTTTCATTCAATTTTTCGTTTTTTCACACGCCAAAAAAACAGTACCTTCGAGGAAACATTCTTGAGAGTTTAGAAATAAAATATATCGCTGTTAATTGAACAGTTACACAGGTTACACCATCTTAAAACTCGTCTTAATCTCGTATTGATTAACATTACTTCAAGAAATACCATCACGAAATATTATCCACTTATTAAATATTAATACTGACATAAAAGGACCTTATAGACGTGTCTAACAGTGCCACACTGTCACAACAACGACACGACAGTGACTCCGACAGTAAAAATCACCATTCCATTTTTAAAAAAAGTGAACTCGCGAAAGCGCATCACTTCGGGTTATCGCGTTTCACTTTTTTCCTTTCCAATCCCCTACTACGACCATAAGACGATTGCCTTTTGTGCTGCCATACTCCCCCATTTCGGTAGCGAGGGTTCGAAGGGCGATAAAAACCCCTGCCTATCCCCCCTTTGGAACCCTGAGGAAACCCTGACACAATCCCATACCCTTACTCTCAATTGGGAGGGGGGAAGGCAGTCAAGTGTTTCCCGACACCCTCGCTCGGCGATCGTCTTTTTTTCTTCCATTTCCCCACTACCAAACAAAATCTCTTTCTCGCGCACTGATCGTCTTTTTTTTCTCCACACACGATCGGCAAATTCATTAGTTTATATTTGTTAATAACTCAATTAACATAAACAAATAATAATTCTTTTACTACAATAATAAACTATAATCTTCCCGAATTGGCATTTTCGACTGTTTAACAGAATATGCAATACACGTAGTCTGGAGAAAATATTACTGCCATCTTTGCATGGCGGGTCATCGAGCAGTGCGTACCGTGCGGGTAATGTTAGTTTTGTACAAACTATTGCCCATATATGCTTACATTTATATATATATATATATATATATATATATATATATATATATATATATATATATATATATATATATACATGAATACGTATCGCACTGAATTTCCAATTCACTAAGCAATGCTTGCAACCCCTTCGCTGACAGACAAACTGAATCTTGGTCATCAGCAAACCTAACTGATTTTACGAATTCCCCGCCCACTTTCATTCCTACCTCGAGTTCTTCCCATAATGCCTCTTTAATCATTTCCTCTTTATGCTGGTTGAACAGCAACGGTGATAATGGGCAACCCTGCCTTACACCCCTTCCTAACACTGCCCAGCCGGACTCCCGTTTCCCACCCGCACCTGAGCAGTCTGAAACATGTACAGGTTGCGGATTAGCCTCCTCTCCCTCTTCCAATCCATTCCTATTTTCTACAGAATACTCATTAGTTTTTCCCAATTCACTCTATCAAACGCTTTTTCGAAATCTACGAAACAGGCAAATACCTCCTGGTTGTGTTCTATATTCCTCTCGATTAATAAACTAATCACTGCAATGGCATCACATGCGTACCTCTCCCCTTCCTAAACCCTTAAACTGATCATCCCCTAAGTAATCACTTGCCCTACTCTCTATCCTTTTGTTTATGATCCTGAGAACAATTTTAGCCGCGTGGGATATCAAACTTATTATCCTGTAGTCCTCACATGATGTAGCCTTTACCTTTTTCGGAATGGGAACTAAAACTGATCTCACAAAGTCTTCCGGGCCAGATTTCTTCCTCATAAATACTACGGATCAGCCCATATAGCCGCTTCCTCCCACATTAGCCTAAACAGTTCAATCGTCAGCTAAGGGAATGCTATCCACCCCCACGCCCTTATTTAGTTTCATCTCCCTTAATGCCCTTTCTATCTCGTTGTCTAGTATGCCTGGACTTAAGCTGTCTTCCTCTACGTCATTTTCTTTTCTATGTCTAAATTTGTTGGTCTAAGTTCTTTACGGTACAATTCCTCTACATATTCCTTCCAACTCTCTTGGATCGAAGGAAAATATATATATATATATATATATATATATATATATATATATATATATATATATATTCATACACGAAATCCCGCCAAACGGCGAATAAATACTCATATATACAGAAACAGATATAAGGAAAAGGGATAGGAACACATATAAAGGACGAACACAATAAAGGTGGGGAAGGCGGAATCGAACGGATCACAAGAGTAAAAATATTTCCTTGACCGGGACTCGAACCTCGGATATATACACATACACACACACACACACACATATATATATATATATATGTATATATATATATAATTATATATATATACATATATATATATATATATATATATATATATATATACATATATATATATATATATATATATATATATATATATATATATATATATATATATATATATATATACACATACCCATATGTGCTAACACAGGAAGCCACAAAACCAGCCACAAATTTTCACCCCTCAAAAATTCCAAGCCACCATCATTCCATTAATTTTGTTTATTCATTCCCGCCGTGAAGGAAACGCGACCCGGATGATAAACAACCGACTCCGGGGTCGTCATGGTAACGACGTGAGGATATGTGTTGGGCGTGTCTGATAAGCGTGGAAGGGGTGTGGGGGGAGAGAAAGGGGAAGTTTGCCATGGTGAAATCTCTTCACCCTTCATGGATTTGGAAATAATATCTGGTTGCTCGGACAGCAGGTGGATGTTGGGTCCATACGAAGCCAACGGATTTAATTAAGGACAGGCGGACCCTGGGAGAGGTCGTCTGTTGGGGATGGAAGAGTATGGGGGGGTGGGGAAACCCTGAGTTTTGTTCAGGGTGGGGATTGCTCTGGGTATACGTAAAAATAAGACAAAATCGACCCTTTTTTTTACGTGTTTGGGGTGAATTGGGTATTGCCGTAACCCTTTTAAGGCCTTAGGTCATGTGTTTTTCTCTTGGCCTACCGTTGGCGAAGTTTTTTTCGTGTTCATGTGTGTGTGTGTATGGGCAGTCTACTGTTTCGTATCCTCAAGAAGGCCCTGAGCAACAAGCTAGCAACTTTGGTATTGTCTCATTTTTTTGAGGTTATTTTTAGAAAGAATTATATCATAATATACCTTGATTTAGGTCTATTATAGTTCTATAATATTCGTAATTTAAAAACACAATACGAAATTTGTTTAAGGGTTATACTAAGGGTATAATTATGCATATTAAATTTGGTTTTGCCAATCTTAAGTACTCAAAGTAGCAAACTGTTTTATATGTTCCGATTGATTCAGAGTCAAAGAAATTGTTGTATTTTTCTTCGCAATCACCCTAGATTTCAATCTGCATTTGGTGGATGATTTTTTCCAAACGTCGACAGATAATCGAGGTGATAATCGAAAGTTATAATCGAGAAATATAATAGAGAAATATAATCGAAATATACAATCGAAATATACAATCGAAGATAAAATCGAAGATATTATCGAAGATAAATCACAGAGATACTCGCAGATGTAATCGATTATATATTTGAAGATAAAATGGAAAATATAATCGAAGATCGAAGACACAATCGATGATATGATCGAATTTTGCACTCATAATACATCGAGCAAAAAATACATGGAAATTGATAAAAGGAATTAGATTAGGAACACATGTATAAGGCAATTATATGCATATGCGTATATATATATATATATATATATATATATATATATATATATGTATATATATATATATATATATATATATATATATATATATATATATATATATATATATATATATATATATATATATATATATATATATATATATATATATATATATGTATATATATATATACATGGGCAAAGAGACTTTTCACAACGAGGAGGGAATTAAGATGAGAAGGACATTTACAGGACAGTTTACGTATCTCGTAAGTGTTTTGGATCAACTCGGTCAAAGTAGTAGGGACGTAAGGAGAAGAATTGCGCTAGGCAAGGTAGCTTTCACACAAGGAGGAGGGAGTAAAGGTAAGAGGGACGTTGATTGTAAGGATATTAAGCAAAGACTCGTTAGAAAGCTTTGATATGGAGCGTAGTTATGTGTGTGGCTATGGAAACGTGGTCATTGAAGCAGGAGGATAGACGTAGACTGGAAGCTCATCAATTGATATATTAATGTGGGTATGTGTGGAGAAGGATGGAAAATGGACGGAAAGAAGATAAACAAATGAGGAAGTATAATATAGGTATGGATGAGAGGCAAGGAGAGAGAGAGAGAGCGGTTTGTTGGGAGATATTACTAAGGAGGAGGTGGCAGATGCAGAAGAATGGATGAAGGGCGTATTGATCGGCATTACACACTTTGTTAGTGAATATATATATATATATATATATATATATATATATATATATATATATATATATAGAAGGTGAAATGGACAGAGAAGAAAACAATCGAGGAAGTACTTGGTATGGTGGGCGAAGAGAGGGGTTTTTTCATCTACTCAATACCCCGCAAGCCGCCGCAAGGGCGTGTGGCGGGGGGTGCTAGGACACCACCCATAATTTAGAAAAGAAAAATAATAAAAAAAAATCGCATGCAATAACGACAAAATCATATATAAAAAAAACATGGCATACATTCATGCATGAACACTTACACCCCACACACATGCAAACACTCAAACTACCAACTAACATACACATGCACCTGAAAGTATACCTAACATCTCTATAGTGTTTAATTTTGTTCCGACTTGTAAATTCAAAGTTTTTAATATTTCTAAAGTGACTTCGGTTTCTTGCTATTATGATTACTGATTGTTCGGGGAAAGAATGAGTATTTGTACCTATCTGTCTTGGAATCTATCTCCCTTAGTTTATCTTTGTGGTCTGATCTACCTAAGTAGTGTGGGGCCATTATAATTCCTTCAGTGTCATATTTAAACTCGTTTGTTCTGAACCTTTGTAAAAGTCTAAGCCTCGCTTGTTCTCTCCGCACTTCAAGTGGTTCCCAGCCTAAATCCCCTAAGAGACCTGTCACACTTGTGTTTTTATCATAACAATTTTTAACAAATCTAGCGGATTTTCTCTGGACTTTATCTAATTCTTTTTGCCAAATTTTCTCCCACGGATCCCAAATACTTGCGGCATATTCCAAATGAGGTCTAACTAGAGCAAAATAACACCTCTCTTTAACTTATTCATTACATTTCCCCACCACCCGTTTTATGAAGCCAAGTTTCTTTAAAGCTGATAAGTTTTTTGGGAGATATCACTAAGGAGGAGGAAGGAAAAGTGGATGAAGGGGGTATTGATCGGCAATAGTGGGATGTTGAAGAAGACTGTAATAGAGGGGAGAATGCTAATGGCAGATGAGGAATGGGAAGGAGCAGGATATAGGGATGTCTTGGATAGGGGATGAAGGGAGGAAGGAAGAACTCAAAGATGAAAAGGGACCTGATACAGAGTAGGATGCTGAATTTTGTGTTTTGTTAGTAGTCACAAAATGTTTATTTGGTAGTTGTGTCCATCCAAAAACCAACCTTAACCGGGAGATTACCTTATAATAATGATAATATTTATCCTAGTTAAACATATAGAAATGTGAACAGAAAAAACTCAAAGGAGATAAAAATTTCGTTCAGAAATTTCATAGATGCCCAAAATGTCGACCTGCATAGACGGAACATAGCTGCAGTAGTTCCGGCAACATCGCACGAAAACGTTGCCAAATTGACAGAAATGACAATTCCAGACTCCTAGCGAGCATAGGAGAAAGAGAAAAAGAAATGAAAATAATTCCTCCAGGCTAAGCACACCGACATGAGTTAAACCTCGAATTTAGTTCTTCGTTTGTTGCCCCCCCCCCCCACCATTTCGCCCGTGGCGCCATCCCCACGGGATCTACCTTAACTTCCTCCCGTCCCGAGGTCCCGTGAGGCATCTAGCGAGGGGGAAGGGGAAGTTGGCTGACTTCCTCCCTTCGCCCACGGTACCATATTAAACATCACACACGCGTTACTGCGCGAAGCTTGCGAGAATTTTCCCCTCCCTCTTCCGTCAGAACCAGGGTACACGGTCGCTCCTTCCTAAATCCCTGAAGGACTTCCTCTCTCGCTGGAGAACGGCTATTTAAGAATGAATATTTATAACCAGAGCACGGGGAGGAGGGGAAAGAACCCCTTCGGCATCATGGGAGGGCGCTAATGTGAATTTAGAGCCAAAACACGTGAGGAAAACGAGGAAAAAACCATATTTATGTAGAAAAATATATATTATATATATATAAATACCTGTATATATATATATATAAAAATATATATTATATATATATATACCTATATATATATATATATATATATATATATATATATATATATATATATATACAGAAACATATATAAGGAAAAGGGATAGGAACACGTATAAAGGACGAACACAATAGAGGTGGGGAAGGCGGAATCGAACGGATCACAAGAGTAAAAACATCTCCTCAACCGGGACTCGAACACCGGATCTTTCCACTTGCCAGGCGGATGCTCTTAACCACTTGAGCTATCGAGGATACGTAATTTACCCTGAGATCCGTGGGTCTTATATGTCGCCAAGCGCCCCGATTCTTTAGCCAAGAGATGGCGTCAGGGGGCTGTTTCACCCACCAAAGGAGAAATAGACAATACACAAGAAGAAAGGACAGTGGTTAGAATTCATACAACATCATACAGGAAAAGAACAGTGCGTTTCGTGGCACGCATAGCCAGAAGAAAGAGATGAGTCACATTGGCCAAATACACATTCAAACACGAAATCCCGCCAAACGGCGAATAAATACTCATATATACAGAAACATATATAAGGAAAAGGGATAGGGACACGTATAAAGGACGAACACAATAGAGGTGGGGAAGGCGGAATCGAACGGATCACAAGAGTAAAAACATCTCCTCAACCGGGACTCGAACACCGGATCTTTCCACTTGCCGGGCGGATGCTCTTAACCACTTGAGCTATCGAGGATACGTAATTTACCCTGAGATCCGTGGGTCTTATATGTCGCCAAGCGCCCCGATTCTTTAGCCAAGAGATGGCGTCAGGGGGCTGTTTCATCCACCAAAGGAGAAATAGACAATACACAAGAGGAAAGGACAGTGGTTAGAATTCATACAACAGGTTAAGAGCATCCGCCCGGCAAGTGGAAAGATACTTACACACATATATATATATATATATATATATATATATATATATATATATATATATATATATATATATATATATATATTTATATATATATGTATATAGTATATAAAAATATAAATCGAATATAACAAGTGTTACTATATTCGATTCTACTTCTGCATTAGTACCACCCAACAGATATAACCAAATTATAACATACTATGACGCTATTCGATCGAAAATGCCTTGCCGTTTTTGGCGGCTTTTTATTTCAGAGATCGCCTTATTTGGGCTTTTGCTCTGTGTCTTGTGTATTTTTTCCGTCTTTTCCTGGACTACCAATCCAGCGTAGTTTTTATTTCCCTTTTCCTTATTTATTTGTCATTATTATCATTATTTATATATTGTTTATTATTTCTTTCCTATGTTTTAGGGGTTTAACACCATGTTTGGTCTTTTGTACTTATCGTATGGACCAATTTTGTTGATTTTAGTGTATGTCATAGCTTCGTTAGAATTTCCTGTCAGTTTTTCGAAGTAATTTTTAGTTTGCCTCAGTAAAAAGTTGTGTAGTGTCTCTATGTCTATTCTTTTGTATATATTTTCGTTTTTCTCCCACGGAGGGAGTCCAAGGGCCAGTCTTAGTATTTTCCTTTCAGTGCTTTTTTAATTTTTCCATTTGGGATATACTCACTAGCCCCGTCCATGCAGACGCAATCTTAACCTACGCGTCCATGGTGATGCGTAGGTTAAGATTGGTCTGATAGTGGTTTGGTAGATTAGTATTTTTATTTCCTGAGGGGTAGCGTTATTTCTTAGAATTTTTGCCAGTTGTGATGTTTGTATGGCCGCTTTTTGTCTTATTTCTTTAATATGGCGGTTGAAGTTTTTATTTATCGTCAATGACAACTCCGAGGTATTTGATAAAGGAGACAGATCCTCGCAAATACCACAAAATGAGAGATCTGGCAGCACACCTCCAAGGCCTTGAGTTTCCAACCGACTGCCGTCTCAGGCTTCGTCCCTCCTATATATCCATCCAGCCGCCGTATGGGCGGCCGACCTGGCATAGGGAGGAAGGACGTTCCGAGACGGACGGTCGGCCGGATTATCGGCGGTGGAGATGTACTGCCAGGTCACAACTTGTGACATTTCTTTTATTGCGGTCAAGTACATATATTTTACATCTGTATTGCTAAATATCATACCCTTTCCCTTACAAAGGGAGTGTACAACAGCCATGTTGTGACAATAAAGCGTTATATTACAGATTCTCGGGGCCACCTGGGCCGCATGTAACAAGGCCATCAGGGCCGCATACGCCTCCGCCTCTAAAATGGGGAGCATATCGTTAAATACCCAAATTTCCTGTAAGTCCAGGTCGGGGATGACCCACGCCGCCTGGAAGGGTGTGGCGTCGGAATATACGTCAATATTTGTGGTTATATTGCTGAACTCTCTCTTCTTATGCCATATCCCCGCCTCCCATAATTCCTTCTGCCTTTTACAATAGACGCAACTTGCGAAACATCCTCGCAAATAACAAAGACGAAATCCCAAAAATCGGAAAGGATCGGAGTGTACAAGCTAACCTGTGAATGCTCCGCCGTCTACGTAGGCCAGACGGGAAGGAAGTTCCAAGAAAGAGTGAAGGAGCACCAGGCCTGCCTGAAGAACGGTAATGGAAAATCTCAATTTGCCAAGCATTTAAACCAGACCAGAACCATAAAAGTGATTTTAGCGTGGAGTTTCTCCATTTCGAAAGAAAAGGCCCCCGGTTGGACATTTTGGAAAATATGGAGATATTGGAAAGAGCAAATTCTACCTGTAATATAGTGAACGACGTGCTATGTAACTCCCGGTAACCCCTCCTCAACCTTAAACTCCCAAACTCTTTGTCCTATCTCCACTAACCCCAAGGTGGACCCCCGCCAGGCAACCCTTTCCCTACCATGCTTCCTTAACCTCCCCCACCCCTCCCTCCCCCCGGAGGCTAACCTTGACTTCTCCTTCACAGTAATACCCCAATCCCGCTCTTTTCCCTCCCCCACCATCTCCTCTTCCTTTCTCACATCCATACACCCACCCCCCACCTCCCCATTCCTTCTGTTATATAAAGAAAGATTTTGGCCTGTAGTTCACCTGAAGATGGCGCTGAGCGTCGAAACCTATGTCGTGAATAAATATTTTATGTGGAAAAACCAAGTGTTTCTTTTGCAATCCGAGGTATTTTATGTTGTTACTCCATTCAATCGGCTGCTGTCTAATCCTGATGCATTCGCAAGGAATTTTTGTAGTTCTAGGGGGCGTGAATAGTATGGCTTTTGTCTTGTTTGTATTTATATGCAGTTTCCATTTTTTATACCATTTCACTATTTCATCCAGTGCATCTTGCGCTCTTTCTTGCATCGAGTTAATATTTTTCCCTTTAACAAGGATTGCAGCGTCATCCGCGTATAGGGCAATTATGCTACGCCAGTCATTGCTATTTCTTGGGAAGTCGGCTGTATACAGGGTTCGTCCGGAAAATAAGTGTACTGAGCTCAGGAAAAAAAATTTATTACACTTTTACATATCTTAAGCTAATATTCCTCAAAATAGGACCCTTGTGAGTCGATACACTTGTTCCAGCGGCGTTCCCATTCCTGGAACGCTCCCGCGAAGGCATCATCGGGAACCTCTCTAAGACTCGTCGTCGACCTCTTCTCTGCCCTCCACGAACATCTTGTGCCACCGAAAGATCATGTTTCTGGACATGGCTGACTCCCCGTAAGCCTGGTTAATCATACCGACAGTTTCGGTAGACGATTTCCCAAGCTTTACCGCAAATTTGATGGAATAACTCTGCTCCAAAAACTTCGGCATCGCGTTCCGTGACGTGGGTCGAGCGTGGCGGTTCGCGTTAACAGAGCTCCTCACTACACCACAGCTCAGAGCCGACTGCCTTTTTCAGCGTCGCTTGCCAACATACCCCCCTCCAATCGCAGCCCGTCAGAGCGGGCCTGGAGCGGCGCGCCCAGCCCAGGAGTCAGTACACTTATTTTCCGGACGAACCCTGTATATATTAAAGAGGAGGGGGCCTAGTATGGAGCCTTGTAGAACGCCGGCTTTGGCACTTGTGCTAGTACTTGTTTCATCCCCCCATTTTACTTTAAAGGCTCTTCCGTTTAAGTAGGAAGTCGTCCACATTACTGTCCATTTCGGGAATTTCCAGTTATTATTATTATGTGGATTATATATTATTTCTATTTCGTCTGATGAAGACGGAGCTAAATTCCATCGAAATTATTAAGGAATAAAGTGAGAGTGATCTTTTTATCTGTTCTTATATTGTTTGCTGCTGCCCAAGATTGTTATTGAACACGTCCCTGTTACTTCGACGAAATAATATATATATATATATATATATATATATATATATATATATATATATATATATATATATATATATATATATATATATATATATATATATGCATATGTATAGAATAGCAGGACAGGTTAGGACTCCTTTTTTGACAAGGAAAATGGATAGGAACACATAGTATAAAGCATGAGCCTTTCACACAGGTGAGGTGGGGAAGAATAATTGAGAGCAGATCACAAGTGTATAAAATATTTCCTTGACCGGAACTTTATCAATGGATCTTTCGACCACTTCACATTGGGCCGATGCTCTAACCAATTAAGCTATTACGAGGGAACGCAATTAACACTGAAATATGTCATATTATCATAAACGTATGATTATAATTTGATCGATTCGATTCAATCCACAATTTATCAATTTATATTACAATCGCAATCACGAGATTCGTCAGATCATAAGGAAGATAACACAAAAACCATTCAAGAGAGCAGAAAACACATCTCTAAGTAATCGTAAGATGGAAAGAGACAGATAGAGAGGAATAAAATAAAAGGGAGTAAGAAGTAAGCTATCTTGGGGACATATCAAAGAGGGTGGTTGAACGTAAGACTTCCGGGATAGATAGATATAGATATATATATAAGAAGGGTAAGGACGCGGAAGAATTACAACTCCAGGGCGAATTGGTTGTTAAAACTCCCCATTTCACCCCCAAACTCCTCGGAAACCCTTACAAGGGTTCGATTCCATCCTTCTTAAGGACCGGGAGGGTCCCAAAAAAGTTCAGGTTAACGGGGTCGGAAGCGTAATGGGTATTGAGGGTTCCGTGAGGGGTTTGCCAGGGTTATAGTGTGTGCCGAAAGGGATATTATTCGCTTGTAGGCAGGGGTATAGGGTATAAGGGGTTCGGGTGGATGAGGGTCGATGGATAAGAGGTCAGACAGAATGATGGGAAGATATTATGAGCCCTCATGATTGGCTGACGGCAATATCTTCCGATGCTTAACTGAAGAAAGGTTCCGAATGAGTTCTTCAAATACCAATGCGGAAAGGAGAAAAACAAGGTAATATATATATGTATATGAAGACGACTCCTTGGGATTACATACATATATATATATATATATATATATATATATATATACATATAAGGAAGGAGACAGAATGAGAGTCTGCCTGATGAAAGGATATATGTCTGGGATATCGGGAAAAATAATCGATACGGAATCCTTCAAGGGAGCTGAGATAAAATCGATTATTAATACATAGATCGACTATCGATGTAAGTTAGACGCAAAAGTCGAAGGTTTTATCTATTTTAATTCGATTTCTCCCATTATGAATTTCAATTTAATTTCAGTTCGATATATTATGACTGCAAAATTCGATTATATCTCGAGGTAAAGAAGGCTTTCTTACACTTAAACCTAACACTCTAATCTATTTTTATCGATAAACAGTCTAATCTTACTCTGTATCTATCAATAGTTTACTTACGAGATGCGAGATAATCATCGCTTCGTCGCCGTAACGAGGAATTTTGGTTTAATTACTAGGGTATTTCGAAAAGTAAGGTCTTCTATTTTCTATTTTTAATGAAAAAACAAATTTATTCACTCAACTTTTGCCAACACCTTCGGGAAGGTTAAACATTTAGCTATTTTTCCACATAGTCGCCTTGACGATCAATCACTTTTTACATCTTTGTAAGCAGTTTTTTAATACCAGGGTCGTACCTGTCTCCCACCGCATTGCAAAGCCAGCTTTATGACAACTGCTCCCTGCACTTTTCCTCGTCTGACTTGAATTTCTGTCCTCCTAAGGTGTTTTTTGAGAGCGGGAAACAAGTGTTAGTCGCTTGGGGGGACAACGTCCTCTGGGCTGTAAGGAGGGTGGTCGATGATATCTCCCAGCGGCCGAATTCCTTGAGTAGGGTGGTCGTTTGATGTTAAGACATGTGGACGTGCAATGTCATGATATGCAAACACACTCCTTTGGTGAGGAGACAACTTGTTTGTAAATAATTGAACTCCGACACGCAATATTCTGCAGCACGGAGAAGTAGCCACTCTCTCTCTTCATTTTATAAGGCCTTCCTTTATCTAAATGAAGGTTAATTCTCCAAACCATCTCGTCAATTGGAGCCACCGTTGTTGATTCCAATGGCAAACCCCTCATTGTGGACGGTTTCCCGGCCATTGAAAAACTCCCAGCACCACGTTTGATGCACTTTTTTTATGTACATTCAATGGTACAAGTCGTAGTCCGCTGGTGGCAACGTCCGGGGTGTAAGGAGGGTGGTGGGAATGTCCAATGCCAAAATATAAGATCTTACTTACGAATCGCCCTAGTAGTACAGAGATCTCTGTATTGTAGTGTTGTAATGAAGATAATAAGTTAATTGTTGAAATATTAAAGTATATTTTTATAGCAATACGGAGTTTACTTCGAGTGCAGACTTCGTATTACACATTTGAAGCAGAGTAATTGGTATTTTTCATCGAATATAGACAACCCTAACTTAGTTTCTCGAAATAAAGCCGAAGGTACTGTCTAAATAATACGTCCAGGCACCGAATATACATGATCATGTCGTCCCATGACCGTATTTCTATTTAATTATTCAAATTTCTATAATTTTGTACGACAACAGTTTATATTTCACCTAAATTGATTACAGTTTAATCCATCTTTAAACGAATGAAAATCTCTGAGGTTGTCCGAAATCAGTTCAAATCCAGAGAACATTGATGCCGTGCTAGAAGAAATAGTATAGAAAGATCGTCACGTGACTTATTGTGAGAGTTAGGTTAAATTTTGGTTCAATTCGGAATCGATCATAGAACAAATCCTTAAAAAATCGCACTTTATTCGATAAATCGACTTTTTTTTTCGTGCAATATAAAACTGATCGCTGTCCGACGGCCGATTGTCATTCGTTATCTCAAATTCAAATTTTGGTTGAGTTCGGAATCGATCATAGCACTAAATTCCAAAATATCGCACTTTAATCGATATATCGACTTTTACATTTTGTGCAATTCAAAATTAGATAATATTGAATGATGATCGATTGTCATCGATATATCTTATTTAAATTTTGGTTAAATTAGGAGTCGATCATTGCATAAAATACGAAAAAAATCCGACATAATTCGATATATCGACTATTAATTTTTATGTAATGCGCAAATAGAGAATATTGAGCACAATCGATTGTCATTCCATATCTCTAAATTAAATTTTGCTTAAATTAGGAGTCAATCATAGCATAAAATTTGAAAATAATCGTGTTTAATTCGATATATCGACTATTACTATTTGTGCAATGACAAACTACTGAATATTGAGCGATGAACGATTGTCATTCGATATATCTAATTTAAATTTTGGTTAAATTTGAACCGATCATAGTATTAAAATAGAAAAATATCGCACTTTATTCGATATATCTAGTCTTACCTTTTTCGCAATGCAAAATTAGAGAATATCGAGCGATGATCGATTGCCATTCGATATCTCTTCAATATATTTGGTTGATATTAGCAATCGATAGTCATACCAGTAGCAAAGTTTAAATTTCCAATCGATTGGTCGACTAAAAATTTTAAGTTTAGTTAAACCTTGAGCTTTGCTCGACAACCGAACTCAATTCGATTTCTCAAAAGTATTTTCGATTAAACTCAGAATGGATAGTATTATTAGCTAGTATTACAATAAGACCAAAAGACAAACCCTGCAGTACCCTTAACACCCCTTCCAAATCCAAATATAACCGATGATACCCTGAGATAATTTTACGTTAAGGGCTAACCAAATAGCTATTTCTGTTATTTTAAGTTATTTCTATTAAAATCTTTTCTTAGATCAATGGATTATGAGTCAATATTACAAAAATTACGTAGGATAAACCCTTAAAAACGCTTCATCGGCCCTCATACAATAATAAGTCAGGAATACCTATAATGTCTTCACGTTAAGTGGGGACCATATAAGATATTTCTGTCATTTTAAGGTATTCTAATAAATTTCTCTGCGTACATCGTTTCCGTGAGTGTCAATATCACATTAAGACCCCAGGATACACAGGGAAAAACCCTTATTTTCCGTTTTATCCAACAATAACAGATGATACCCTCTGATACCTTTACGTTAATTTGGGACACAATAGATATTACAGAAATTTTAAGATATTTTTAACTATTTCCCGTAGAAGTGTTAACCGTTGTGTCATTGATAACCTAGGATAAATCCTTAAAAAACCCTTATTTCCCTTCTTTCACCAAAAATAAACGCTGCTACCCTAGATACCCTTACTTTAAGTTGGGATCAAAGGAAATATTTTTGTCATTTTAGTGTTCTAGTATTAATGTCTCTACGAAGATCGATAGGGTATGAGTCGATAAGTCGTCGATACCCTAGGATACACCCGAAAGAACCCTTTCCCTCCTTCCTTATCCAATAATAACTGAAGTAGGAACGGGAGAGGAAAGTTGTGCTAAGTTAGAATCACCCTCAGAGTCCCAGAGGATGAGAGGGTCTTGGAATAAGGGGCCCGTGCGATACGTACCCTGTCCCCCTCCGTACCCTTTTCTCTCAGGAAGATCTCTTTTCCTCCCCTCCCCCTTCAAACCCTTCCCAGGGTACTCATACCGAACCCCTTCCCCCTTCCGAAACCCTTTTATTGGTCCCTTTATCTTATCTGCCAGGTCGTTAACCCATTATCTCTCAACTTATTACAGAGAGGGTGAATGTTGCTCCTGAAACCCGTCTCGATAATAAGATTTCCCACTTCCCATACCTTGGTTTCCGGCCGCTCCAGCCCGTCGATGGGACAACGGAGACGCAGACGGGATGCCGTGATGGCTTTGGTCGGAAGCGGAGTCGAAATGGGTGACTTTCGATATATATAAAAGTTAATCCGACTATCGTATCGAATTCAAAGCTTAGGTCTACACGAAAATTTGATGACAATATGTCCTTTTCAACACGAGACGCTTGACATATCACAATAAATTTAATTAATGTATTCTAGCGGCGTCTTTGTGCAGTAAAATACCACTTTCTCCTAGGATCTATCTCAAGAAGTCTCCGCAAAACGTCGATTCTTGTCTGGTCATGCACGAAAAGGGGATGATCGATTCTCATTCGATATCTCTAATTTGAATTTTGGTTCAATTCGGAATTGATCATAGAACGAATCTAAAAAAAATCGAAATTTAGTCGATATATCGACTTTTATTTTCTGTGCAAGATAAAATTGAATGTTGTCCGACGGTCGCTTTCCTTTCGATATCTCTAATTTAGATTTTGGTTGAATTCGCAATCGACCATAGAACGAATCCGAAAAAAATCGAAATTGATTCGATATATCGACTATTACTTTTTGTGCAATGCAAAATTAGAGAATATTGAGCGATGATCGATTGTCTTTCGAAATCTCTCATTTCAATTTTGGTTAAATTCAGAATCGATCATAAACAAATCCGAACAAAATTGCAATTTATTCGATATATCTACTACTATTTTCAGTGCAATATAAAATTGAATGTTGTCCGATGTGGAAGGAACATTCCCCCAACTCAACACGCATGCTTAGGTTTGTGGTCGTTACATTGTTCATCCAGGGTAGTATTTTGTAGACGCGGATGAAGTATGGAGACGTGTTCTAGTGTTGTGTGCTATATATGTCAACATTTGCGAGTTTAAACAGCGTGACTATTAAAACGTGACTCCTACTGAGATTAAAAACGTCGTTTAAAAGGCTGTTTATTATGTAGTGACAATGCTGTTGATAGGTTTACTGTTAATCTGATATGGGTGGTAAAATTTCGTGGTTGTGAGCCTGGGATATGCCACAATAATTGTTGTTGGATGAAACACAAGCAGTGGACGTCCGAGATCACTGACCCACAGACGATATATAAACATCAAAGCAAACTCGTCTTTTTGAAGATTTGATTCAAAAATGACCAAAGGCGAATCACTCATATCAAAAGCGTATATATCGCATATCACACCATATATATTGGAATAATATATCCAATATGGAACGCGGGGTCGGCTTCATTTATTATTTATTGAACAACAATTGGGATGATAATACCTCTCTGTGATAAATCTGTGTTCACGATGGGTCCACCACGCCATCTCAAAGACACAGAGAACAAAAACACACAAAACCCTCCTCCTTCTTATTATTACTCCTTAATGCGAAACCTTGCGATGCCTTTTGCGATTTTTATTCTTTTCCTCTCAACTCAAAAAGACACCTCAAAGGATAATAATCATTACACCTCGGACGATTATGAGGTTGAAGGCATAAAATTTGAAAACAGCACGCTGTTTAAACTCGCAAATGTTGTCACGTTTAACACACAACACTAGAACACGTCTCCATACTTCATCCCCTTCTCAAAATACTACACTGGATGAATAATGTAACGAACTCAAAGCTGCTAATGCGTGTTTAGGGGGAATGTTACTTCCACATGCCAACCAGAGTCGCTTCTGAAGGCCATTTTGTTTGCGGTCTACAAGCATGTGTTTGCATTAGATTTTAGCCTATCCTCGTAAAATGATTTTTTTCAGGTGTAACCATGGAAAAATCAATACAAGGACCTCAGAGAAATACTATATGCGGTTGATTTTCATTTATGATACGGTCATAAGGGTTATACGTCTCTGTAAACATGATATTATCCTCAGGAGCTAATCAAGACAGGGTAATGTACTGTTAAGTGTCTTCCAAACGATGCCTCACGTTAAGCTACCCATTAGAAAACCCTTAATTCACATTCAAAGGATTCTCTCGTACCCTTCCAAACCCTGAATCCATGAAAACAATTCACTCGGACCCTTACGCGTGATCCTGATACAATGCCCTCGTTCAATGCGGCGAGAACGTTGACCCTTGACCGTTTTGAGTCAAGCAAGATTTTGACCTTTCGCATGCGATAGGGTGTTTGCCCTCGTAAATAGCGTTCAGATGACCCCGTGCGAACACGATACGGGGTTCATTAAGGGTTCATTTTAGGGTCTGCTAAGCCTCGCTGAAAGGTCTCGTTTAAGTGGTTTGTAAAAGGATGTGAGGAGGCTAGGAAAGCAGGGTGTTTAGGGTACGACCCTTACATTTAAAGGGTTTGTAAGACTATCGGTGATGGTAGGATGTCTGTATTTTGGAATTGCTACTAACTGGATTTGATTCAGCAATTTTAATCACGCTTTTAAGTCGGTAATCATTGATTAATTTAGGAAATACATTAAGAAAATGAATAAACTGATAAATTTCACTGATATACGACTAAATAATAAAAAAAACCGCTCGTGATAAAAAAAATGAATGTAATATCCGTGATATTACAACAAAATTTACTTGTTTATACAACATTAAGGAATACTGAAAATGACGATCGAGCCAATTTACACAAGAACTGTAGGTCTTGCCCTAAACTGATAATATCTCTCGAGAGGAGACTAGTAAAATAATTGTTGAGGCTTGATTTGGGGACTGTGCTCTGTACTACTCACAAGTTACGAGGTGGTTAAGGGCCGGGAAGAGGTGTACGACAAACAACGCTCTGGGCAGCCGTCAACCAGCTAAACAGACAAAATTGTGGCTCTTGTTCGACAAATATTGGACTCTGAGAGCCGATTAAGTATGAAGATGGTTACCAATGAACTGAGATCGTCTTACTGATGTGTTTGGCATTGTTACTGAAGATTTAGTGATGAGGAAAGTCTGCACCAAGCTCGTGCCATAAGATGTTTCCCACAACACGCTACCAGTCAGCACGTTCCTGGCCAAATACCAGATACCAACGCTGCCCTACCCCCCCTATAGTCCTGACGTCGCCCCACCAGACTTCTCTTTGTCCTCTCAGATTAAGACAGCCCTGAAGGAACCCGTTTATCATCCATAGAAGTGATCCAATCAGCTCTCTGTGACTAGAAGACCTTTTGCGAGAGTTCCCCGAAGACACCTTCCAGGGCACGTACCGTTCATAGCAGAGTCACTGGTAAAAATACGTAGATACCCAAGGAATGTACTTTGAAGAATTTTTAGTGCTTGTCAAAATCTTTTCAATGGATTACTTAAAATAAATACAACTAGAAGACCGTGGTGGATTGTATCAGTTTGCGCTTTGATTGTACCAACTACGTACATGAGAACAGATTTAAATCAATTATGTCAACAACAGGAGCTATCTTATCTCCCAGAGGCGCTTATTATAACCACCCAAATACTTTTTCTTCTCATATAACTTAAATAGACCACATAAACAACAGATCTTGCTTAATATATCTATGTTAAATCTTGTTGAATTTCAGGTATTGAGCCATTAGCACTGACTATCAACTTCAATATAGATGAAAATCGATTATGTCAATAATAGGAGCTATCTTATCTCTCAAAGGCGCTAATTATAACCACCCAAATACTTTTTCGGCATCTACAAATTAAAAAGGTCTCACAGACAACAGATCTTGCTAAGAACATCTATGTTAACTCTTGTTTAATTTCAGGAACTGAGCAATTAGCACAGACTATCAACTTCAATATAGATGAAAATCGATTACGTCAATAATAGGAGCTATCTTATCTCCCGAGGGCGCTTATTATTCCTACCCAAAATCGTTTTCGGCTCCTAGAACTTAAAAAGGTCTCACAGACAACAGATCTTGCTAAAAAATATCTTTATTAACTCTTGTTGTATTTCAGAAATTTAACAATTATTACGTAGATATGATGGTAGACTAGAATTACTACAATTTTCAACACGGGAACAATTTTATCTCCAGACCGGTGCTAATTATATCTCCCAATTTTTTCTTTGGGGCATTCCAAAATAGCTCCATCGGAACTATTAACAATTAAAAAAAAAGAATAATTATCACTGGATAATAGCACTTTTGCCCGTCAAATCCCTCTGGTCTCAAATCCTGTGAAAATGTCCTTCGAAATGCTTCTCCGAAAGACGAGAGTGGATAGGAAATGGAACGAAGGGGGGCATGACGCAGGAAGGAACAGCCTGGATGATTTGGAAGAGAAGAAGTTTCATATCAGATTTCCCCATTCCCCCACCACACACACACACACAGCAGAGAAAACTCCCGGAATGCTCACAACTCTCCCACCGGTACTCGGGCGCACGCACACACACACAGAGAACCCAAATTTAACTGCAGTTTCCGAACTTTCTGAGTTGGACAGAGGAATATCTTTCTTGAGACGGAGGGAAGCGGTGATGAAGGAAATGACTTAGGATGTGGATGTGGGGTGGGGGGGAGGAAGGAACATGGCGCCTGCGCGCATGGGTAAGACGGATTGAAGTCGGGGTATGTATATATATATATATATATATATATATATATATATATATATATATATATATATATATAAACAGGGTTCGTCCGGAAAATAAGTGAACTGATTGTTTGAAAAGTCGACATATATAATTTAAAATTTTTGTGTATGTAATATAAGGAAGCGGTTGTTTTACACTCTGCCACATGTAGTAAAATTGTAAAGTACATAACCATCATATTAACCAGTCATTTTACCTACATGGTGAGAAAACATTTTTCATTGATGTTTGTAACCATGGGAATGGAAGATGGTGGTACGGAAGTGATTTTTAGCATATATAATGTATGAATAAAATATGCGAAGCATAAAAAAATCGGCGGGCAGTAAACCAAGGCCAAAAGGGTCAGCTGTCATGGTCGTATATTTGTCCAGGCTTACGACAATGAACTCTAATGCTATCCCAATGCGATGGCTATATATATATATATATATATATATATATATATATATATATATATATATGTATATGTATATATATACAGGTATATATACATACATTCAAACACGAAATCCCGCCAAACGGAGAACAAATACTCATTTATATAGAAACAAATATAAGGAAAAGGGATAGGAACACAAATAAAAGACGAACACAGGAGAGGTGGGGAAGGCGGAATCAAGCAGATCACGAGCGTAAAAATATTTCTCAGACCGGGATTTGAACTCCGGATTTTTCCACTTGCCATTGGGCTCTTAACCGCTTGAGCTATCCAGGAAACGATTAATTTACATTGAGATCTGAGATGCTTTATGCAAACGAGTGCCCTTTGATTCTTTGGCCAAGAGATGGCGTGAGGGAGCGGTTTCAACCAGCCTATCCTATTATATTTGTGGTCTGATCTAAGCTCTCCCTAGCTTTTCCCACAAATTCTTTGCTTAGACTTTCCTTATCTCATTGTTCTCTATCTTCACTGTCATTTACTTCGAGTATGTGTGTATGTCAAGGTGTACCCTTAATTTACATATGTATATGAATATATGTATGGGTGAATATGTGCGTAATTATATATATATATATATGAAAAAAAAATATATATATATATATATATATATATATATATATATATATACATATGTAATCTACCGATTAAGGTAGGTTTTTGGATGCACACAGCTACTAAATAAAAATGTTGTGACTACTAACAAAACACAAAATCCAGCATCCCACCCTACATCAGGTCCATCTTCATCTCTGAGTACTTCCTTCCTCCCTTCAAGCCCTATCAAAGACATCCCTATCCTGTTCCTTCCCTTTCCTCGTTCGCCATTAACATTCTCCCCTCTATTACAGTCTTCTTCAACATCCCACTATTGCCGTTCAATACCCCCTTCATCCACTTTCCCTGCCTCCTTAGTAATATCTCCCAACAAACCCCTCTCTTCGCCCACCATACCAAGTACTTCCTCATTTGTTTTCTTCTCTGTCCATTTCACCTTCTCAATTCTTCTCCACACCCACATATCTACAATAGTCTACGTCTATCCTCCTGCTTCAATGACCACGTTTCCACACCGTACATAGCTACGCTCCATATCAAAGTTTTCTAACGAGTCTTTTCTTAACATCCTTACTCAACGTCCCTGTCATCAACTCCCTCCTCCTTGTCTGAAAGCCTCTTTGTCTGGCGCAATTCTTCTCCTTGAGTCTCTACTACTTTGAAACCATCTTCGGTCCAAATAACACTTCCTGAGATACGCTTATACTATTCTACCTGCTCTAGTTTAATTGCCCTCCTATTTTAATGTTAATTTTTAATGCCTGTGACAGTATGTGTTGGTTTTAGGAGCCATATATGATGAAAAATTTTGTAAAACCGACTTCAATATTTTTTTTATATTTAAATTCATCAACTTCCTCCTCCTTGTGAGAAAGCCTCTTTGCCTAATTCTACATCTACATCTACATCTACATAATACCCCGCAAGCCGCCGCAAGGGCGTGTGGCGGGGGGTGTTAGGTCACCAACCGTAAAAAAGAAAAATACCACATGCAAAAAAAACAACACGGAAAATTACACCCTCAGCAGCGCACACACTCATGCAAAAATCCCTTCATCCAATACTCATGCAAACACATATACCGCAAAACAACTAAAAAACTGCACCCCATGATGCAGCACGAAAGACATTCTACAACACGGAAGCCAGGACACAACAAGCAAGAAATTGAAACATCACTACCACATGAAAATGCACCACGAAACACTCTACCCCCAAAGAGTCTAATTGGCAGGGAATGCGACCCAACGTTGCAGGTAGCAGGAATTTGCCCCCGCGGAGAGGGACGAGGGATTGAAAGGGAAACTTAAAAACAGATGAACAGAACCTGAATGAGGTCCTTCGGAAAGAATGTGTTATTATAACAAAACACATAAGGTTAGTGGAAGAGCATGCATTTAAATACAACTAATTATTTTTTAGACGCTGAGGGTGGCAAGTGGAATTTTTGCTATAATATATTCTCTTTGCTATAATAATTGCGCAATTCTTCTCCTTACGTCCCTACTACTTTGACCGTGTTGGTCCAAAACACTACCGAGATACGTTAAGTTTTCTACCTGTCCTAGTTTTTGCCCTCTTATTTTAATGTTTAGCTTAGCCTTTTTATTTCTACAAAATCGCATGCTTAGGTTTGATGCCGTTACATTATTCACCCAGTGTAGTATTTTGAGAATCGGATGAAGTATGGAGACGTGTTCTAGTGTTTTGTGATATATGTGTCAACATGGCGAGTTTAAACAGCGTGCTGTTATTGTCTTTTTAAATTCACCTCATTATCGTCCGAGGTGTAATGATTATAACCCTTTGAGTTGTATTTTTGAGTTGAGAGGAAAAACATAATAAAAATCGCAGAAGGCATTGTAAGATCGTGAGGAAAATGAGGAATGTTACTTCCATATGCCAACCAGGATTGCTTCTGACGGGTCATTTTGTTTCTGGTATACAGGCATGGGTGACTTAGATTTCAGCATAGCCTCGTAACTAAACTCATTTGAACTTTATTCATTTGAAAACTGTCTAATTCTCATCAAATTTACGTTTTAATCGTATCTTATTGGAAATAATTAAACTATTAATGCATTAATCAAATCCTTTTCTTCAAAATATTACAGATATATCTTCGTTTCCAAGTATATAAACCCTTATTTCGATGCTTAAGCTGGCTAAAGCTGTTTTCGAACCGTGCAAAACGGAAATTTAGGCCATTTTCCCAAGTATTTCGCGAATTTCTCACTGCACCGGGGAATTATGGGAAGACAAGAGTGACAGTCGAAAATGTGACGTAATTACGATTGTACCCAAGCAACCGCCTTGAACACGTAACCAACACAAACACACACACACGAGCGCCACCCCTAATTCCTGCGGCGAAACGGAACACTAAGGAGTAATTTGATTACGATGACATCAGATAGTAAAGTCAATCAGCGGGTGGTAATTTTGGTGGAGAATTTAATAATAATTGACTCAAACAAACTATGACGCAGTTGCTAAACCTTCAAAGCGTCATCGGTGAATGAAAAGAGCTAGGGGTTTTAGTTATGAGAGCAAATTAGATTCAAAAATGATTAATATAGGGTTTACATATGTTTATACACATTTTACGACGACGGTATTGCTACCAATTGAATATAAACATGTATTCATTAGTATTTAAGTCAAATTAATAGTTATTTCAGGCTAGAAAATTGCTGTTTTATTCAGAAACGAAATTTTTCCAAGAAAGGCCACAGTTTTGACGACGATAGAGAGAAAATAGATTTGAAAATATCGTTTTTCCCTAAAACCAATGCAGATCAAAGTACATATCTACATCTACATCTACTCAATACCCCGCAAGCCGCCGCAAGGGCGTGTGGCGGGGGGTGCTAGGACACCACCCATAATTTAGAAAAGAAAAATAATTAAAAAAAAAATCGCATGCAATAACGACAAAATCATATATAAAAAAAAACATGGCATACATTCATGCATGAACACTTACACCCCACACACATGCAAACACTCAAACTACCAACTAACATACACATGCACCTGAAAGTATACCTAACATCTCTATAGTGTTTAATTTTGTTCCGACTTGTAAATTCAAAGTTTTTAATATTTCTAAAGTGACTTCGGTTTCTTGCTATTATGATTACTGATTGTTCGGGGAAAGAATGAGTATTTGTACCTATCTGTCTTGGAATCTATCTCCCTTAGTTTATCTTTGTGGTCTGATCTACCTAAGTAGTGTGGGGCCATTATAATTCCTTCAGTGTCATATTTAAACTCGTTTGTTCTGAACCTTTCTAAAAGTCTAAGCCTCGCTTGTTCTCTCCGCACTTCAAGTGGTTCCCAGCCTAAATCCCCTAAGAGACCTGTCACACTTGTGTTTTTATCATAACAATTTTTAACAAATCTAGCGGATTTTCTCTGGACTTTATCTAATTCTTTTTGCCAAATTTTCTCCCACGGATCCCAAATACTTGCGGCATATTCCAAATGAGGTCTAACTAGAGCAAAATAACACCTCTCTTTAACTTTTTCATTACATTTCCCCACCACCCGTTTTATGAAGCCAAGTTTCTTTAAAGCTGATCCGCATATTGTCCTGATATGTGCTCCCCATGAAAGGCGTGGTGTTAGAACAACCCCCAAATATTTAACTTGATTTGCCGTAGTCAATACTGAACCCTCTATTTTGTAGTTTATATCCTGTTCCTCGCTTCCTTTATTCCAAAATTTCAAAACTGCACATTTATCTATATTAAGTGTTAATCCCCATTTATTGCACCATCCCGAGATATTGTCTAAGTCTCTAGAGAGTAGCTCGCGATCTAGTTGGCTCCTTATTTCCCTGTATATCACCGTGTCGTCAGCAAATAACCTTAGATTGCTACTAACGTGTGTGCTTAAGTCATTTATGTATATTAAGAACAGAAGAGGCCCTATTACACTTCCCTGGGGGACGCCCGAAGTAACATCTCTCTCCGTTGAGCACAACCATCTATGACTACTATTTGTTTGCGGTTTGACAAGAAGTCCCTAATCCAATTAATTATTTTCTCATTGATCCCATAGTATTTAAGTTTGTGTAACAATTTATTGTGTGGGACTTTGTCGAAGGCTTTTTTGAAATCCAGGAATACTGCATCGACTTGGGTGTTGTTTTCTCCCGATCTAAGTATATCGTGAATGAAGAGACCAAGTTGTGTTTCGCAAGATCTGCTTTTCCTAAATCCGTGCTGGTTGTGGATTAGTATTTTCCTACTATCAAGAAATTTCATAATGTTAGTGACAATAACGTGTTCCAATATTTTACAAGAGATCGATGTTAAAGAAATGGGTCGGTAATTGGTTGGTTTATCCCTATCGCCGCCTTTATAGATGGGAGTTATATGGGCTAGCTTCCAGTCGCGAGGCACTGAGCCTTCTTCTATCGATTTTAGAAAAACAATATGTAAAAATGGGGCAATGTCGTCAGCTAATTCCTTTAATATTCTAGCAGGTATTTCTTCCGGACCAGGTGCCTTGTGTGCTTTGATACTACGGAGCAGATGTACTATTCCCTGCTTGGTCAGTATAAGATCGCTCATGTGTTCCCCGGGTGGGTGTGGAGGATCGTTTGGTGCGTTTGTGTTTTTGTTGTAGACGCTCTGGAAAAAATGGTTTAAAATATTTGCCTTTTTCACGCTATCTGTAATGATTTCTCCATTTTCCGTCTTCAAAGAGTGAACAGTGGGACGTTTACCCTGTATTTCCCTAACATAGGACCAGAATGACTTTGGATTTTCCTCAAGATATTCGCTTAGCATTTTAGATTTAAAAGAGTGTAGTGCTGTGCGCATAATACTTTTCGTCTTACTACGACATTCTTTTAGTAGCTGTTTGGTTGTATTCACAAAACTTATATCGTCACTTTTTAAACTCTTTTTGAAATTTGACTGTAGCTTTCTTTGCCTTCTTAATGCCGATCTGACTTCCCCGTTGTACCATCTAGGTTCCTTACTGTCGCATTTGAGTTTGGACGGGATGTACGTCTTTATTCCTTCGCGTAAAATATTTAAGAAATAATTCCAAGTGTTCTCTGTATTTGTTGTCAGTGTTTTTGTCTTGTATTCCGGTAATTTTATCTTTAAATATTCTCTTAGTCCGTTAAAATTTGCCTTGTTGTATAGGTATATTTTACGCTTTTCTTTGTTTATTTTGACGAACTTAGTTTTTAACTCCACAAGAATAGCCTTATGGTCACTGATTCCGTCTATTATTTCAATGTTAGTAATGATTTCGGGCATAGAAGTCGCAAAGATGTCTAGTATGCTTTGGCCCCGTGTTGGTGATTTAACTATTTGTTCTAAGGAGTGTTTTGTGAATATATGAAGGAGTTCTTGGCATGAATCTCTGTTTTTGGTAGATTTTCCCACGCAGTAGTTTTCCCAGTCAATTGACGGTAGATTTGTGTCACCAGCGATTATAGTAATACTGTTGCTTTGTCTGCTGCTGATAGTGGATATTTGTTCGTCGAGCTTGTGTAGGACATCTGTGTTAGAATCTGGGGGTCTATAAAATGAACACACGTATAGGCTTCTGCCGTTGTAGTCCTTAATGTTGCACCAAACGCTTTCTATGTCATCTACGTCGCATTCATATCGTTGGCTACTAAGATGTGACTTTACTGCAATGAATACTCCCCCACCCAACCTATTTGGTCTGTCCCTTCTGTAAATTGTGAAGCCGTTTGGAAAAACCTCATTGTTTGCTATATCTCCCGTGAGCCAACTTTCTGTTCCAACTACTATGTCTGCGTTTGTACTGACAAAAATATGTTCAATATCCGATATTTTGTTTCTAATGCTACGGCAATTTAATGTTATAATTTTAATATGGCTAATAACTTCTTGTTTTTCGGTTTTATGTACGCTAACAAAACTGTTTTGAGACGATTCGTGGTGAACAGAGACAAAAGAATTACATTCACTTGCATTGCTATCTGTTATGTATGTAGAGGCACCAATTTTATTAAATTTACGTGGGTTATATGTTGTTTTAACGCAAGTGCTTGTTTGTTCAATATTTTTGGGGATTTGAGAGGCATTACCTGAACTGAATTGACAAAAAGCGCTGGATTCTACTTTATTTTTCCCAATATATGACCTACGCTCTTGCCTACCAGCTATGCTAAACCCTCGACACGTGTTCGTGTAACCTACGCGCTACCAACTGCGATGCCTCGGCAGTATAATGGACCCCGGAGCGATTAAGGGGTACCCGACACGATGAGAGGACGGGCCTCAGATCAACGAAGTCCGCTCCGATACATAGTCCGCTACATATGACGCCAATTACGTAGGATATAATTAGAATGAGTTATGTGTATATCCGAGGGTAGTCCAATAAGTACACGGCCTGACCTAGATATAACGGTAATTGTTTGAAAAATATGACTGAATTAGAAAGTACGCGAACTATAGAGCATAAGTTTCCAGTTTTTAAGACGCCGCGTTGTTTAGTATTTGTTTGGCAGTCTATCAATAGCGAACTTTTACGATTGAATTCGTGAAAATGCAGAGAAAATTGGTCATCGTGACATGTGATACAATATAATTTTATTATTTGAAAGGCCTCAAAGCCCCCAAACCAATATAGTAAAAGCTGAACTGGATTATTCTACTATTCTGGAAGTGAGTCTGCTCCTTCTTTATTTATACAACGGTAATACTTAATACAATTGGGCAGCAGAGTTTACGAACGAGGCCGTGCGAGCTGTTCAAAAAAGACGAGAACATCGCTATTGGGGTCGACCAAATGAGGTTATGACTCATAGAAACGGTGAAGAAAATCCACAAAGTGATGCTGGATGATTGTCGACTGAAATTGCATGAGCTAGCAGACATAGTAGGCATTTCAAAAAGTGCGGTACATCGGGTATTAACTGAAAATTAGGACATGAGAAAGCTGTGTTCAAGATGGGTGCCGCGTTTCCTCACACTCGAGCTAAACCAGTGTCGTGAAGATGTTTCAATTTAGAGTGTTTAGCAAAGTTTCACGGCAACAAAGCAGGATTTTTCAGCAGTTTCATAACCATGGATGAAACATGAGTCCATTACTTCACACTCGAGACATAAGAACAATCAAAACAACGGATTCAAAAGGGAAAACCGACTCTACATATGGTCTATATACTATATGGTTTACACAGTAATCAACCCGAAGGTCGGTTTGGTGTGGGTGATGGTAGAGATCACCCAGTACTAAGCCCTACAGGTATTTAAGGCGTACGAAATTCACACATTAGCAGGGTATTAATAAGGGGGGCCAGTTCCTTAATACACTGCCGGTTATGGTTTCCCAGGAAGATCTGGTACCCGAAAAATCACATAGCTTGGGTGGAGCTACAGGTGCCCAGAGTGCCTTGCCGGGGAACCGAACCCAGACTCCTACGGCCAGTAGTCCAACGCTCTACCTCCTGGACTACCGCGATCCATGTGTATATATATATATATATATATACACATACATATATATATACACATACATATATATATATATATATATATATATATTTATAATTCCGCCTAAATAGCACGTAATTGTTCAATAACAAACTTGGACAGCAACAATCGATATAAGAACACATAAAAAGAACACTCACCCGTTATTTCTTAATAATTTTGTTTGAATTCAGCTCCGTCTTCATCGGAAGATATAGAAGTTAATATATATATATATATATGTATAAATAAATAAATATATATATATACTATATATATATATATTAAACATTCAATTTAGAAGTTACATTAGTCAAAGATTTCTCCAGGTCTTTGCAATCTTCAAATGCAAGATAAATTATGTTATAAATAATAAAATTATAAATTATATATATGTATATATAAGTCCCACGAACTACATATATACCCTGGGTAGTACAAGTGTTCCTCATATCCCTTCGCACCCTAGGGTGCATATCTTGCAGTAAAAACCCCCCCACCCACACACCACCCCTGACGAAAAATCCCCCCTTTCCCCCACACTCATTCCAAACCTCACTTCCGCGAGAACCCTGTACCCCATACCCTAACGCGCCCTCCCCCCTCAGAACCCCTGCCTCCTTCGCTTCTCCGCTTAGGGTTCCCGGCTAGGGGTTCCTCTCCCTTCATCTTCGTTAATTACGTTGGCTGTCAGAGGCAGCGAGCGCGCGGGGAGAGGAGGGTTTTAAAGGTTTGGTAGGGGTTCTCGGAGTCAGGGTTTCTCTCGGATGTACCGACTGCGGGGTGGTTGGAAGGGGGGGGTGGAGGGGATGATTCTGTTCATCTCGTCACCCCCTGGGGGTGGAAGGAGAGATAGGGGGGTGGTTTTTTGGGAGACGGGTGTGGGGGAGAGTTTCTGGGGACGGTAGCTTCAAGAAATGAATCTGGGAAGGGAGGGAAAGAGATTAGAATTAGGGACTAGAGATTTTAAGGGTGAGTTCGACAGGGTGTCTTGAGGGAAGGGAAAAAGGGGAGTCTATCTTTTTTGTAAGGGTACGGAAGCCAGTACCCTAGACACAGACTCAAAAGCAAGGTTGAGAAAAGGTAAACTTTGGTATTTAAGGTATTTATTAAGGGAAACTCAACACTTTTTATTGATTAATATGATAAAATTTACACAAAACATCCGTGAAAAACAAACAATGGAGAACATTATCCATTGCAGAGCACATCGTATCGGAGCCAGGGCACAAAATAGACTTCGACAACACGAAAGTCTTGGCGAAGAAACAATACTACTTCCCTAGGCTAATTCGTGGGTCTACTGAATTTATTAATATTATTATTAAAAATACACATGTGCTGATAGACATTGTCAGGTGGCACACAAGTCCCAAATAATCGCAAAAGATAATAGATAAAAATCAGACTTCAAAACACAAATCTCTTTAACAAAACAAGTGAATCCCCATCCCATTTACAACCATTAATCAGCAAGAAAAAAAGATGAATTAAAAAAAAATTAAGCTATTACATATAATACAATACACCACACATCAATCAAATTATTACATATTTGTTCCTTACATCTATTCTTAAAAGTATACACTCTGTATAAGGAAAGGGTTCGGATATTTTTGCAGGTAAGGTGTTCCAATCAACAATTGTTGTATTAGGAAAAGACAATTCCTTTCAATTAGTTCTTTTTGGCAGGCATTTTACCTTAAATTCCTGCTCATTTCTCCCTATAAAATTCGGGTTTTCCCTTCTCTTTCCTAAGATCTGCTTTCCAAGCTTTCTTCCCACTTCAGAATGCGGAACATTCCACAACAAAGTCTGCTTACTTTCCTTCTAGTTTGTAGAAGTTCCCAGCCCAGCGTTTTTTAACACGTCAGACACACTCCCCATCCTCCTATGCTTCTTCCCCAGTACATATCGGGCAGAATTTCTTTGTAACGATCCCAGTTTTTGGATATGTTCTTCTTCATGATGGTTCCATACTAGAGATGCGTACTCTAAAATTGGTCTTACCAGGGTCCGATACGCCTTCTCCTTAGTTGCTCTAAAGCACCCTCTGAGGTTCTCATCACCCAATGAAGAGTTTTGAAAGCCTTCTTAAAAGAGTACTACACATTTAGCCCCCATCCTAAATCCTTAGTTGAATACAGGTATTATTATTATTTTTAGGTAATCTACCAGTTTAGGTAGGTTTTTGGATGTACATAATTACTAATTGAATAATTTGTGACCCCTAACAAAACACAACATCCTACTCTACATCAGGTCCCTCTTCATCTCTGTGTACTTTCTTCCTCCCTTCATCCCGTCCAACAGCCCTATCTCTTCTTCCTTCCCTTTCCTCGTTTGCCCAACATTCTCCCCTCTATTACAGTCTTCAACATCCCACTGCCGGTCAACACCCCCTTCATCCACTTTTCCTGCCTCCTTAGTAATAACTCCCAAAAAACCCCTCTCTTCGCCTCTCACCATACCAAGTACTTCCTCATTTGTTTCCTTCTTTCGGTCCATTTCACCTTCTCCATTCTTCTCCACACCCACATATTTACAATAGCCTCCAGTCTACGTCTATCCTCCTGCTTCAATGACCAAGTTTCCATAGCCACACATAGAACTACGCTCCATATTAAAGTTTTCTAACGAGTCTTTTCTTAACATCCTTACTCTACGTCCGTCTCATCAACTCCCTCCTCCTTAAGTGAAAGCATCTTTGCTTAGTTGCGCAATTCTTCTCCTTACGTCCCTACTACTTTGACCCTGTTGGTCGAAAACACTCCCGAGATACGTATTAAACTGTTCTACCTGCTCTAGTTTTTGCCATACACCTAAGTATTTGCAAGTATCACTTCTAGGAATGACATTTTCTGAGAATTTATATTCCCTATTGTTTCCATATACCTTTTTGCTAAAAGTTATAGATTAGCATTTGCTAACATTAATATCCATCCCATTATTTGTCACCCAATCCGCCATTTTATTAATGTCCCTTTGAGGTATGTCGCGGTCTCTGTCATTTTCGACATTCCTGTTGATAATACAGTCGTCTGAAAAAAGTCTTATCTGAGAATTGATGTAACAAAACGACCAATGGAATTTCAACCGAGACGTCGCCTTCCTCCTACCAAACACCAGGAAACGCCACTTGCGTGGGGGAAAAATATCTGCAAACGGTCAAAAAGAGAAAGGCAGCATACAACCTCCCACCCCCACCCTTACCAACCAACGGCCGTTAGACCCTAACGGTCAAAAAAGTGAAAGGACCGAGAACTGATGAACAGGTGTATATACACCGGCGGAATGAGCACCAAACGCTACCTTTCCTTATTTATTTTTTCCACCCCGAAGATGAGTATATCCTAAAATGGGGTTTCCGTATTGTTATGTTATGTTATTCCACTTTATATTTTATATACTTCTTGTACGCCGTTCTCTACGGGAATAAAAACCTATAAAACTGAAACTGAACTCCAGGCAAGATTACTGCGATCCTGAAGACGCTCCCTGCAACGGGAGAGAAACGTTGAGCTAAAAATGTCTCTCAGGCAGTCTAAACCCGAGAACCACCTCTCCATCTCACAACAGCTGCAAAAGCCTCCGATCTACGATGATAAAAATTAGTTTGCGACTTTCAGTTTCGACTGTAGACCCACTAACAATACGTATTCATCATCTACAGCTCCCCAGCCTGGCAGATGGGCCTTGGCTTATTCCATGATAAGCCTCAGTTCTTTTCCTTCCATCTTGTAACTCCCAATGCCTTCAAATCGTCCTCCAAATCCTCTAGCCATCTCTTCCCTGGTCTACCTCTTCTTCCGACCGCTTCCGTCTTGCTATTAAGCATCACTTTTGGCATTCTGTCATTTTCCATCCATTCTAAATGGCCCAACCATGCCAGCCACAGTTATTTGGCAAATCTAACCATGTCCTTCCCCTCTAGAAGTTCATTTTTCTCCAACATTTATTCTAATTCTCCATCTATCTCCATCCTTAATTGGGCCATAGATCCTCCATATGATTTTTCTTTCAAATTCGCAAAAGGGTTTCTTCATCCTGACTTGGTAATGTCCATGTCACCGTTCCATAAGTTATAAATGGTATTAATAATCGTTTTATAGGTCTTCAGTTTTGTATTCCATGATGGTAACATTGATTTAAGGAGTGTTACATTGGAGAAATATGAATTTTTACCTCCCATTACCCTTTGGTTGATCTCCGTGGATATCTCATTTTCATTGTTAAGTCCGACTCCTTGATAGAGAAACTTCTTGACACGACCAAACTCATAATTCCCCAATTATTATGTATTTCAAATCCCGTTTGTTCTGAGAAGCTCATATTTTCAAGTATTTGGTCTTCTCTTCATTTAACATTCAGTAACAATACGTAAGATAATACACAAATATTCGTATTACAATAATTGAATGAAAACCAAGACCTACTACACTGTACAGATCAATAAATAAGCCGACTGAGGGCCATTACAAACTTTATTTCGCTTTAAATTGACTGTCTACACATATCAATGATTTTGTTGTCCTACCTTCTTCAATGCACTCTGTCAATTCGTAGTATTACAAGACCAACAATGCTATCGTCTTGCGTCGTAAAAGTAATTTATTTCATTAAAATTCTTGCAAAAGGAACATTTTAAATGTTTTACCTCTTAAAATGTCATGATTTTTCTGGCGAACTTATAAAAATGAAGGCTTTCATATCATCTGACGTATTAATCGAGAGTTTTTCTTAAATTGAGTTTGAAATACGAATATCTCCAACATCTTATATATATATATATATATATATATATATATATATATATATATATATATATATATATATATAGCTATTATACGGAAAAACTCACACGAGCGGCACAATAATGGGCTGACACAATATAACACCAATAGAATAGAATAGCAACATTTAAGAGGACAGTCACACGGTAAATTGTGCGAGCTTTCGGCCCTCTCAGAGGCCGTCTTCGAGTGAGACAGAAAATATTCTATATTCGGCTATATTCAGTCTCACTTGAAGAAGACCTCTGAGAGGGCCGAAAGCTCGAACAATTTACCGTGGGAGTGTCCTTTTAAATATTGCTATTCTATTCTATTTGTGTTCCATTGTGCCGTCCCATTATATATATATATATATATATATATATATATAAGTAATGACTTTACTGACATTATTTCCATTTCTTCCGATGAAGACGGAGCTGAATTCCGTCAAAATGATCAAGAAATAACGTGTGAGTGATCTTTTCATGTGCTTCTATGTTGTTTGTTGCTGTCCAAGTTTGTCATATATATATATATATATATATATATATATATATATATATATATATATATATATATATATATATATATATATCCCTCCCCGGACTACAACCTTGACGTGGTGGAAGGGCTTGTTCGTTCCGATGACCCCTAGAGCTGTACTGGCGGGAGTAATAATTATTGCTCCTGGTAGGGTCACCCATGCCAGATAGGTCGAAGGTTAGGAGCCTGACGAAAGGTAGTCCACGCAGCGTCTGTTCCTCAGTGAGGCAGCTGCAATGGCGTGTGACCCCAGTGGGGCGGCCAGTAAGTGATGGTGTCACGTTAAAAACACTAGGCCCAATCGGCCGTGTGTCGTGCCCGGCAGCGGGGGAGGCAAGGCTTCCGCGGTCGTCATCCCACGAAACCCTTGCAAGGGAAAACCAGCAGCAGCAGGACAGAAGACGCAGGAGAAGCAAACCAAATTAGTTAGAATAGGAACGTGGAATGTTAGGACAATGATGAGGACAGGGAAATTGGAGAATGTTAAGCGAGAGATGGAAAGGGGAAATATAGATATTTTAGGTCTATGCCAGGTGAGATGGAAAGATAGCGGGGATTACTGGAGTGATAAGTATAGAATAATATACAGCGGTGGGGACGAGAGCCAACGAGGGGTTGCCATAGTATTAAATGAAGAGGTAGGAAGAAGCGTAGTCAACATAGAGCAGGTAACGGATAGAATACTACTAGTGGAGATAAAAGCAGAACCGACGAACTTAGTTATTATTCAGGTATACATGTCACCGAGCAACCATAAGGAAGAAGAGGTCGATAAGATATACGATCAGTTAGAGGACATGATCGCGTGTGTTCCAGCAGGGAAACATTTGATAGTGATGGGGGACATGAATGCGACGGTAGGCGAAGGAAGAGATGGTGATGAGGTGGGCGACTACGGTTTAGGCACGAGGAATGACCGCGGGGAGAAAGCAGTTGAGTTGTGCAGGAGACAGGGGTTAGTCATCACCAACACTTTGTTTAGACACCACAAAAGACGCAGGTATACATGGAAAATGCCAGGTGACTCAGGAAGATATCAGCTAGATTATATCCTGGTTAGACACAGGTTTAGGAATAGTGTGATAAATTCCCACAGCTTTCCGGGAGCGGATGCGGACTCAGACCACAATTTAGTTGTTATGAAATGTAGCGTACGTTTCAAAAAGATAAGGCAGGGGCGGCGAGTTAGAAAATGGAATGTAGAAGCATTAAATGGGTCGAAAAGGAAGGAATACAAACAGGCGGTAGAGAAAATAATGGAGGATGGTAAAGGGCTTATTACTATCGAAGAAAAATGGGAAATGATCAAAAAAGGGTTGTCTAAAGCCGCAAAAGACACTATTGGAACCGTTAACGCTAAAAGGACTAGGAAACCATGGATCACGGATGAGATGATTACAAAGATGGATGAGCGGCGAAAATGGAAGAATATAAATACAGAATTAGGCAAAATGAAGTACAAAGAATTGAACAATAAATTGAGGCGGGCAACAAATAAGGCAAAAGACGCATGGTGGAAGACGCAGTGCGAGGATATGGAAAGTCTCCAGAGGAAGGGCGAAATCGGTGCGCTGTACCGCAAAGTTAAATCGTTATCGGGAAGTAAGAAAGGAAGAGCTATGCTAATAGTTAGAGATAAAGCGGGTAAGGTAATAGTTGACGCAGGAAAGATCCAAGAGAGATGGAAAGAGTATATAGAAGAACTGTATAGTAAAGAACTCAGACCAACACAGTTAGACATTGAAAAAGAAAATGACGTAGAGGAAGACAGCTTAGGTCCAGGCATACTAGACAATGAGATAGAAAGGGCATTAAGGGAGATGAAACTAAATAAGGCCGTGGGGGTAGATAACATTCCCGTGGAACTTTTAAAATGCTTAGGAAAATGTGGGAGGAAGAGGCTATATGGGCTGATCCGTAGCATTTATGAGGAGGGAATCTGGCCGGAAGACTTTGTGAGATCAGTTTTAGTTCCTATTCCGAAAAAGGTAAATGCTACATCAAGTGAGGACTACAAGACGATAAGTTTGATATCCCACGCAGCTAAAGTTGTTCAAAGGATCATAAACAAAAGGATAGAGAGTAGGGCAAGTGATTACTTAGGGGATGATCAGTTTAAGGGTTTAGGAAGGGGAGAGGTACGCATGTGATGCCATTGCAGTGATTAGTTTATTAATCGAGAGGAATATAGAACACAACCAGGAGGTATTTGCCTGTTTCGTAGATTTCGAAAAATCGTTTGGTACAGTGAATTGGGAAAAACTAATGAGTATATTGCAGAAAATAGGAATAGATTGGAGGGAAAGGAGGCTAATCCGCAACCTGTACATGTCTCAGACTGCTCAGGTGCGGGTGGGAAACGGGGAGTCAGGATGGGCAGTGTTAGGAAGGGGTGTAAGGCAGGGTTGCCCATTATCACCGTTGCTGTTCAACCTGTATGCAGAGGAAATGATCAAAGAGGCATGGGAAGAACTCGAGGTAGGAATGAAAGTGGGCGGGGGATTCGTAAAATCAGTTAGGTTTGCTGATGACCAAGCTTTAGTTTGTCAGTCAGCCAAGGGGCTGCAAGCATTGCTTAGTGAATTGGAAATTCAGTGCGACAGGTATGGGATGAGAATCAACATTAATAAAACAAAAGTTATGCGATTTTCTAGAAAGAAAAAGGCTAATCTTAACATTAAAGTAAGAGGGCAAAAACTAGATCAGGTAGAACAGTTTACGTATCTCGGTAGTGTTTTGGACCAACACGGTCAAAGTAGTAGGGACGTAAGGAGAAGAATTGCGCTAGGCAAAGAGGCTTTCACGAGGAGGAGGGAGTTGATGACGGGGACTTTGAGTAAGGATGTTAAGAAAAGACTCGTAAAAACTTTGATATGGAGCGTAGCTATGTACGGCGCGGAAACGTGGTCATTGAAGCAGGAGGATAGACGTAGACTGGAGGCTTTTGAAATGTGGGTGTGGAGAAGAATGGAGATGGTGAAATGGACAGAGAAGAAAACAAATGAGGAAGTACTTGGTATGGTGGGCGAAGAGAGGGGTTTGTTGGGAGCAATCCTATGGAGGCAGGAAAAGTGGATGAAGGGGGTGTTGACCGGCAGTGGGATGTTGAAGACTGTGATAGAGGGTTGAATGTTGGGCAAAAGAGGAAAGGGAAGGAACAGGATAGGGATGTTGGACGGGATGAAGGGAGGAAGAAAGTACTCAGAGATGAAGAGGGACCTGGTGTAGAGTAGAATTTAGGGTTGTGTTTTGTTAGTAGTCACAAAATATTTGTTTGGTAGTTGTGTCCATCAAAAAAACCTACCTTAACCGGTAGATTACCTTAAAAAAAAAAAAAAAATATATATATATATATATATATATATATATATATATATATATATATATATATATATATAACGATTGTACGGAAAAACTCACACGAGCGGCACAATAATGGGCTGACACAATATAACACAAATAGAAAAGAATAGACACATTTAAAAGAACACTCACACGGTAAATTGTTCGAGCTTTCGGGCCTCTCAGAGGCCTTCTTCAAGAGAGACTCACAAGAGAGTCTCTCTTGAAGAAGGCCTCTGAGAGGGCCGAAAGCTCGAACAATTTACCGTGTGAGTGTTCTTTTAAATGTGTCTATTCTTTTCTATTTGTGTTATATTGTGTCAGCCCATTATTATATATATATATATATATATATATATATATATATATATATATATATATATATATATATATATATATATATATAACGATTGTACGGAAAAACTCACACGAGCGGCACAATAATGGGCTGACACAATATAACACAAATAGAATACAATAGCAACATTTAAGAGGACACTCACACGGTAAATTGTGCGAGCTTTCGGCCCTCTCAGAGGCCTTCTTCAAGTGAGACAGAAAATATTCTATATTCGGCAATATTCAGTCTCACTTGAAGAAGACCTCTGAGAGGGCCGAAAGCTCGAACAATTTACCGTGGGAGTGTCCTTTTAAATATTGCTATTCTATTCTATTTTTGTTCCATTGTGTTGTCCCATTATGTATATATATATATATATATATATATATATATATATATATATATATATATATATATATATAAGAGTAATGACTTTACCGACATTATTTCCATTTCTTCCGATGAAGACGGAGCTGAATTCCGTTAAAATGATCAAGAAATAACGTGTGAGTGATCTTTTCATGTGCTTCTATGTTGTTTGTTGCTGTCCAAGTTTGTCATATATATATATATATATATATATATATATATATATATATATATATATATATATACATATATATATATATCTGGACTACTGCAACCCACGTATAATGATATAGTAAAGTTATTTTAATTTCGGTTCAATCATTCTATCTAGTACACTACCGCGCAGTTGATTCTTATTTTCGGTTGCGCTTGGCGTTATTCAAATTTTTCCCCCGTCGGAAACCGAATGGTCGAGTAAGAGCGGTCAGTGTGGTTTCCATGGAAACGCATTCGTGTGCTCCCGCGTCTTCCCCCCGGAGATTCTGTTATTAAACTCGATTCGAGAAGCCACGCTGACCACAGCTGTTTGTGTGTGTTCTCCGCGCGGCAAACGAAACCCGACCTTGTAAACGGCTAACGGTGGGTGGAAATGGATGCTTAAAACCTCGAAGCGAAAGCATGATCAATCTCGGAAACCATTTAATAACACTTCACTGACATTAAACACTACTGAAACGACCGATGAAGGTTAGTAAGCCTTAATAATTCAAAGAAAACCATTGCCTACAAACGTAAAATTCCCAAATACCGTTTAAACTTATATAATTCTTTAAGAATACCGTACAATTGTAAGAAAAAATAAATATTCAAAGCTATACACATAATTTATACGAGAAAAAACTATTTTTCATAGAAATTGATTGTATTTTTAAATTTTTCGTTACATAATTATTTATATTTCATATGCGATATCATAAATATTTTTCATTTAAAATAGATGTATCAGAAATGTATGATTCAAGGGTACTTAAAATAGACCCTAAACAGTAGTCCTAACTTTCATATTACTTCGAATCAAATAAAACTTAGAAGGGTTTTTGACAACAAAACCGAAGTAGGTATATAAACTTATTTACATCAATTAAAGATTAAAATACTTGTCTGCTTCCTCAGGGTATAGTAATAGTTTATCAGTTTAGGTCATATACTCATTTGACCCTAGTGAAGATCTCTTTCCTTCTATAGTCCATTCTAATTTGTCCATTTGGCCTATCTCCTTGAAATAAGAGCTTTTCCTCATATGCTTTAGCCTTTCCATTGATTAATTAATAAAAATATATTCGTTAAACTTAAAAATATAGACATATTTATACATAAATATATCTATAAACACACACACATATATACATACATATATATATATATATACATACACATATAAATATATATATATAATATTGTGGTCAAGGTAATCGAGGGGGTAGGTCGTTGGACTGCTGACCAGAGGGTCCCGGGTTCGATTCCCGGGCAAGGTACTCTGGGTACCTGCAGCTCCACCAAATGTGATTTTTCGGGTACCAGATCTTCCTGGAAAACCATAACGGGCACAGTGTATTAAGGAACTGGCCCCCCTTATTAATATCCTGCTTATAATGTCTGAATTTCACACGCCGTAAATAGGGCTTAGTACTGGGTGATAAATATATATATATATATATATATATTATATATATATATGTACATACACACATATTATATATATATAAATATATATATATAATATGTGTGTATGTACATATATATATATATATATATATATATATATATATATATATAATACACAAACATATATTAACCATAAACACAGTAATCAACCCCAAGGTCGTTTGGTCACCCAGTACTAAGCCCTATTTACGGCGTGTGAAATTCAGACATTATAAGCAGGATATTAATAAGGGGGGCCAGTTCCTTAATACACTGTGCCCGTTATGGTTTTCTAGGAAGATCTGGTACCCGAAAAATCACATTTGGTGGAGCTGCAGGTGCCCAGAGTACCTTGCCCGGGAATCGAACCCGGGACCCTCTGGTCAGCAGTATATATATAAATATATATATATATACATATATATATATATGTACATACACACATATTATATATATATATATGCATAAATTATATATACACGCATGCTTCTGTTACTTGTAAATTGATAAAGAGGACCTATTCAAATGCATACGACTTTTACAAAGGGAATAAGAACATACTTAAACTCTCCCAGGAATTTTTATTTCACTAATTAATTAAAAACAAAAAGACACGGAAGAATTTCTTCATCCACCCTTCTCCAGGGAACCACCCATCCCTTTGCCTCCAGTCCTCAAAGAAGAATTCCAGGAACTAAAAGAATTTCCCAGCACTGTTTTCTTCATTTGACCCTGAAATTTTATTTTCCCCTCCAAAAAAAATCCCCGAAACCCTTCCCAACCCACCCTAGGATTCTATACCCTGACTTGGTTGGACGGTAGGGATATTTGGCAGTGTGGTATTCAGGATAAAATCCCTCCAACCCCCTTATGGAATTCAGGGCGAATTCGGGATGTGGGATTGGAGTTGTAGAGGTATGGAGGAGAGGGAGCCTTCTGAGGTTTTGCGTTCTGCGGTTTAATCTGCGGTACCTATGGGGGTAAAAGAGAGGGAGGCTTTCAGAAGGGGGTCTCGGACTACCCCCTGGGGTGCTGGAAAGGCTAAGGGAGGGGTTTAAAAGAGAAGAAGGGAACTGGACCAAGTATATAACCTTGCGGAAATTCGTGAAACGTTTTAGCAGTTTTGAAATTGAACTAAGAAAAACCAACATTAAACATTAGTACACATTAGTATCATGCCATGCAGGCCATGACGCGGACTACGAAGACACGCCCACTAGATGAGACCCAATAAGCCGTCTGGGCTTGGCGGGTCGTCGAGCTGTGCGTATGGTATGTGCCAGTTATGTTATAGTTTCTATTGTCCTTTCTTGTTTTAAATACTCTTTGTCATCTGAAAATGGGAAATTGATGAATTCACGGAGCAGCGAATCAACATATCAAGTTTTTTATGTGATGTGCCGTGGTAAAAGTTATCATAATTAATTACTATTGATATGCATTGACTGCTGTTTATACGGTGATAATGCTGAAGACGAAAACATCTAAGTTTTTATAGTGGAATCAAGCGTTCTATTGAAGATGGCCAAGACAAGACGCCAAGACGGATTAAGATGCAAGGCCTTTATAAAGACCTTCCTATAACCATCACCTGTGTTTGACGTTGATACAACATTGATCGTGTGTGCAATGGTCCCTTGTCCTTCTTCTTATCTAATCGTCATTATAATAAACTGTTATTCCAATGATGTCAGCTGATGAAGAGTGAACTGAATTTATAGTAAATTATCAACAGTGCACACACTACTATGTACTATTTTATTACCATGAATGACACGATGATTGGGTGGATGGACAGATGGATGGATCCTTTGATGACACACACACCAATGAATGACACCATGACACAATGCACACCATTCAGAGCAAATTATATCCAGAGAGCACATTGATATATATGTTCGCCGTTGTTTCTGGCAATTATTAAACTCAAATCACCTTGATTATACTCCTTGTTATTACAGATCTTTGCGACTTTTTCCTAATCCCAGAAAAAGTATAAAAATTTGATGAAGGAACATATCACTGGGCACAAGATGTGTGGAAAACAGAATAACTAAATATATATATATATATATATATATATATTTAGTGTTATACATTATATATATAAGGATATATTAAAACATATACCTTTACGGAAAGATTAGTTGGAGATAAGAGTTAAATTCTCTATTAAAGTTTTGAATGAAAATTAGGATTACGGATAAGAAAACTATTAGTTAGCCTCTTATGCAATAGAGAGTTGTAATAATCATTGCATATATTGAGTTAATTTGAAAGTCATTACGTTATAAATGGGATGAGGCTCAAAGTAATGAATTCAAAAATTTATTTGATTTTCCAGAAGAAAGAGATAAGGTTAATCATATATTAAAGAATGCATTAACTATGTCACATGGTTTTTATTTACGCACCATTATAAGTTTCTCTGACTTGTTTAAAATACATTGGACATTAAAATATAAACAATTGTATGACTAAGCAATGAAACTAAGAAACAAGAGTGTGGGGAATGAAATTGATGAAATAGAATTCGATTAGGAAAATTTGAAAACAACTTACAATATATTGTTTACCATGGAAACTGGTTTTTTGTAATGGATCAGAAACTTGGTCGCTGTGTAGAGATTATTAAATGGATGAATCGCTGGTTTCCGAGCTCGAATTAAATTGTTTGTAGAGTGATAAAAGGACAGAAATGGATAGAAGGCAATGTTGGGATAGTCTAACAAATTGTTCCTTACTCAGTAAGACTTGCTTTAAGACACACCTCAAAAGTTAGACTACCAACTTATAATTAACATTGTTAAAGACTACCTTAAGGTTCTCCTAACAAAGCAATACCCTAATTACTTAGTATATTCTTCTATTAAACAATAAAAGCCTAAGTGTCCGCCTTTTCGCCAGAATTAAGCGACGATATGTAGGGATACACCTTCTTCGACAGATAGGGGATTGAAAAATCGAAGTAGACTCAACCATAGAGGTCACGTATACCTTTAAAAAGGGGATTTAAAAAAAGGGTATGGATCTAGGGTATCATTGAAGAACAAGGATACAATGGTATAGTGAGGGGGGATTGGAAGAATGGTACCCTGGAGGGCAGTGAATTTGTCGGGGAATGCCCGATTGAGTTGACAAGAGATACATCCTATACCCCTGCAACAACCAACATCCTAAGGGTTCCAAACCCCTGAAACCTTAATCCTTATCTCCCGATTCGCTCCTTATATCCCCTGCGAACCCTTCTCCGCACTTTTCCCTAAGGATAAGATATGTTGTCGAGTGTCCGTACCCTGGAATCATCACAACAGCCCCTGAGGGACATAAAGAATGCATTGGAAAAGGGTCTGTGTTGAAATGAGTGGCCAGGGTGTATTTGTAGCAACGTCGACTTATCCCAGGTCGGTTTTCCTGTGAGGTATTCTACTAAACACGTTCAACTCTATAGTTTATTGCATAGAAACCTAGGATAGCAGTTATATAACATTACGTGATGGCATTAACCTAGAGATAATACTGGATAAATGTAAATAAAGCCGTCTGATTTGTGCTTTACAATTAAAATTATATTTTTTGTATTATATAAGTGAATTACAACATTTAAAAACAGCAATTAAACTGATAATTAGGTTCGAAATGTAATTGTTCCTATGAACTTAGACATTGAAGAAGAATGTGACGTAGAGGAAGATACCTTAGGTCCAGACATACTATTTGACAATGAGATAGAAAGGGCAATAAGGGAAATGAAACGTATTAAGGCCGTGGGGGTGGATAACACTCCCGTAGCGGAACTACTGAAATGTTTAGGCAAAGGTGGGAGTAAGAGGCTATATGGGCTGATTCGTAGTATTTATGAGGAAGGAATCTGGCCGGAAGACTTTGTGAGATCAGTTTTAGTTCCTATTCCGAAAAAGGTAAATGCTACATCAAGTGAGGACTACAAGACGATAAGTTTGATATCCCACGCAGCTAAAGTTGTTCAAAGGATCATAAACAAAAGGATAGAGAGTAGGGCAAGTGATTACTTAGGGGATGATCAGTTTAAGGGTTTAGGAAGGGGAGAGGTACGCATGTGATGCCATTGCAGTGATTAGTTTATTAATCGAGAGGAATATAGAACACAACCAGGAGGTATTTGCCTGTTTCGTAGATTTCGAAAAATCGTTTGGTACAGTGAATTGGGAAAAACTAATGAGTATATTGCAGAAAATAGGAATAGATTGGAATAGGAAAGGAGGCTAATCCGCAACCTGTACATGTCTCAGACTGCTCAGGTGCGAGTGGGGAACGGAGAGTCCGGTTGGGCAGTGTTAGGAAGAGGTGTAAGGCTGTTACTGTAAAATTTTCTACGGGAATTTAGATCCGTCTTTCTCAGAAGAAGCAATAGTACTGTCGTTTTCTCTGTGGAACACGGAGCTAAATTCCCGTAGAAATTATTAAGAAATAAGGTGTGACTGTTCTATTAATGAGTTCTTATCTTGTTTGTTGCTGTGCCAGTTAAGTTAACAATAAGAAAGAAAACAGCAGAAGGGAGAAAATTCGCACTTGCATATCCATGGTGCCGTAAAAATTTTTTTTTTGCCTTTATTGGCGAAATAAAAAAAGTTGAATTCGCGAATTCATTCACTTTTTTTTATATTTTGGTATGTTTTTTATTTTTTTCTTTAGGCTTTCCGATGTCATACGACGGCATTTTCTTTTTATCCAGAACCATTGTCCGCTTACTTTTTGAATGAGTCCGTCGGGATTCCATTATTTATATTCACGCGATCTCGGGAAAGAGAGAATTGCAATATCGCAACCTTTCATTTTAAATATTGCAACTGAGTTCTATATGCATATATACATATATATATATATATATATATATATATATATATATATATATATATATATATATATATATATACATATGTATATGTTCTAACTGTATTGTCCATCATGATTTTGTATTTTATTAGGAATTACAACATTTATTTAATAGCTGTGTCCGTCCAAATCTACTTTAACCGGTAGATTACATAAGTATATATATATATATATATATATATATATATATATATATATATATACATATATACATATATACATATATACATATACCATAAACACAGTAATCAACCCGAAGGTCGGTTTAGTGTGATGGTAATGATGGTAGAGTTCAAACAGTACTAAGCCCTATTCCCGGTGTGTGAAATTCACACATCAGGGTAGGGGGGCCAGTTCCTTAATGCACTGTGCCGGTTATGGAATCCCAGGAAGATCTGGTACCCGAGAAATCACTTAGCTTGGGTGGAGCTACAGGTGCCCAGAGTGCCTTGCCCGGGAATCGAACCCGGGACCCTCCGGTCAGCATTCCAACGCTCTACCTCTTGGACTACCGCGACCCACATATATATATATATATATATATATATATCCACACAAGCTATGTGATTTTTCGTGTACCAGATCTTCCTGAGAAGCCATAACCGGCAGTGTATTAAGGAACTGGCCCTCCTACCCTGATGTGTGCATTTCACACACCGGGAATAGGGCTTAGTACTGCGTGTGTATATATATATATATATATATATATATATATATATATATATATATATATAGAAACAGATATAAGGAAAAGGGATAGGAACACATATAAAGGACGAACACAATAAAGGTGGGGAAGGCGGAATCGAACGGATCACAAGAGTAAAAATTCTATCCCTTTTCCTTATATCTGTTTCTGTATATATGAGTATTTATTCGCCGTTTGGCGGGATTTCGTGTTTGAATATATATATATATATATATATATATATATATATATATATATATATATATACGTGCTTAGTACTGCGTGTGTGTATATATATATATGGGGGATGTCGTGTTTGAATATATATATATATATATATATATATATATATATATATATATATATATATATATATATATATATATACGTTTGTGCGAGTATAAATGTGTGGAATGGCAATGGAGTGCCTTTTCTTTCATGGACCGTCTCCTTTTGCCTTGGCGAACATCCGCGAGGTGATGCGGAATTCGAAGTTCCTTTGTTCGTCTTCCCATTATCACGGAGGGCGACCCCTTTGCCATCTGGTGGCGGGAGAGAATACAGAAGGGAAGTTAGTTGGTGAAAAGAATTCGAGGGGGCGTCGAGGGTGGATAGGGGTTAAATAAGGGAATGAAGCGATCCTTTTTTTAAAAAGAGAATAAGGGTATGAGAATAGGGACTGTGAAAAGTGTCCTTGCCCTGCGGGGATTCGTAAGAGCGGAAGAAGGTTTTAGGATTTGGAGAGGGGTCGGAATAAGGCACCGAAATGTCCATAGGGTATCCTGGAGTCGTGGGAATAAATTAGTGAATATTTAAATAAATATAGACGACATATTGTATGAAATATGCTTTTGTATATATATATATATATATATAATGTATATATATATATACATTATATATATATATATATATTAATATGATATCGTCCTAGTAATACTGGAGTGTTGAATAAAAATCTTGGACAGCAGTGTAAAATATAACAACACATAAAAAGAACACTCACACGTTATTTCTTCAAAATTGCGACGGAATTTACCTCCGTCTTCCTTTGAAGAATACTACTATTTCTTCTGAGGAAGACGGAGCTAAAATTGTCGGGGAAATTTTGAAGAAATAACGTGTGAATGGTTTTTTTGTATGTTCTAATATTGTTTGTTGCTGTCCAAGTTTTTTATTCAACACCTCCGTGTTACTTTGACGAAATCAAATGCATATATATATATATATATATATATATATATATATATATAAATGTATGCATAAATATGTATGTTTATACATATATATATAAAAATTTATATACATACAGGTATATACACACATGCGTATATGGGTCGCGGTGGTCCAGGGGGTAGAGCGTTGGTCTGCTGGGTTCGATTCCCGGGTAAGGGCACTCTGGGCGGTTGATTCCAGGCCATTCAAGCAACAGTATCGTAGGTTAATCTTAGAAAAAACATCAACAAATTTTAATGGCTTTTACGTCGTCCATAGGCCCGAAATGTCTGCCTTCATGATCAAGTTTCATGAAAAAGCCGGTTACCAAAGTAACGCAGCCTTCGGTTGACAAAGAACTGTTTCATAATTTTGAAAGCATCGACTTAAAACCATTATTTATATTCATACTTTTTTATAATCTAATAGAATATGACACTCCCTTACGTGTTTGCATTTTGAAGCAAGACGGTCTACATTTAAGAAATACCACATTTAATTCACCTTATTCACTAAATGACTCCCTGAGGTAATAAATTTTCGGGAATAGTTCTTTTTAATCAAAAAATACGACTAGAAACGGACTTTTTATTTATTAGACAGAGCATATCGATTACAAAGCTAGTTATAATCATTGTTTAATCACATTACGCGAGTATACTTTACAATAATTCAGATTTAAATGCAAGTATTACATTATAAAGACAATTTAGACCTGTTTCTATCAATGTATTCCATGACGAAAGACAAAATTTTGAGTTTTTCCGAGTAAAGTAAGTCTATAAACGGTCCTGCTCAGACTATATCCAGTATAATTTCGTATAGTACTGTTGATTTCATGGATATCCTATTTCTATACGGTAAATTCAACATTTAGAATGTTTTTTTAAAGATTATAGGGTACCAGTTGAGTTTTTAGTCCATTGTTAGCAGCGTATCTCTTCAATGAGGTAAAGGAATGGAATTTGAAATCGGTCCCCTTATAGGTTTAACGCTATCGGCGTTATAAAAAATATTTTTCCCATCGAACCCAATGAATCAGTCTTGCTACGGGTCAACAATGCCCCGACTGTAACGTTGTAACAATACTCCAACACACACAAGCATTTTCTTTTGTTATCGCTATTTCCAAACCCCCTCATAACTTTTTCCGAATTCATTTCGCTTCGACGCCATATTTCTCTCTCTCTCTCTCTCAAACCACCATCGCAGCCGATTCTTCTTTTGTTCTTCGGCTGAGACTCCGAAAAAGGTCGGAGCTCACTTCCGGCATTGCCTCTTTCATTTCAAAAATTTTTCACCCCTTTCCCTTCAAAAATAATATTATTATATCAATTTTTTTCCACCATTCAACCCAAAATTTTCTTTTCGTAATTCGTTTTTTTTACCCCCCCCTTCCCTTTTCACCTTTTCTCACGAAACGAACAAGCGAGCTCACATATGCGCCGCGGCGTTCTTCAATTGTTTTCCGTTCGCCCCATTATCCTTCCTTCGCCTTTTCACTTCAATCCCCCCACACGGCGCGAATCCTTTTCAGGTTTTGCAAAACTTTTGAGCGTCCATGGGCGTTCCCTTTCGAAACGTATAAAACCGAAACGTTCTCAATATAAACTTTAAATATAATACAAAGCCGATTCGAAAAGTAAGGTTTCCTATTTTCTTTTTTTAATGAAAAAATAAATTTATTCTCTCAATTTTGCGTACATATTAGGAAAGGTTGAGAATTTAGCTATTTATCAACATAGTCGCCTTGACGATCAATCACTTTTTGCATTCTTGTAACCAGCTTTTTAATAACGGCATCGTACCTTCCTCCAACCTCGTCCAGAAGCTAACTTTTCGACTGCTTCTTGCATTTTTCCTCGTCTGACTTGAATTTCCATCCTCAAAGGTGTTTTTTGAGAGCGGGAAACAAGTGGTAGTCGCTTGGAGGGCAACGTCCTCTGGGCTGTAAAGAGGGTGGTCGATGATATCCCATCAGCCGAATTCATTGAGTAGGGTGGTCGTTTGATGTGCATTGCATGCATTGCATGCATTGTCATGATATGCAAACACACTCCTTTTGGTGAGAAGACACCTTGTTTGTAACTGATTGAACTCCGACACACAATATTCTGCAGCACGGAGAAGTAGCCACTCTCTCTCTTCATTCTCTAAGGCCTTCCTTTATCTAAATGAAGGTTAATTCTCCAAACCATCTCGTCAATTGGAGCCACCGTTGTTGATTCCAATGGCAAACCCCTCATTGTGGACGGTTTCCCGGCCATTGAAAAACTCCCAGCACCACGTTTGATGCACTTTTTTTATGTACATTCAATGGTACAAGTCGTAGTCCGCTGGTGGCAACGTCCGGGGTGTAAGGAGGGTGGTGGGAATGTCCAATGCCAAAATATAAGATCTTACTTACGAATCGCCCTAGTAGTACAGAGATCTCTGTATTGTAGTGTTGTAATGAAGATAATAAGTTAATTGTTGAAATATTAAAGTATATTTTTATAGCAATACGGAGTTTACTTCGAGTGCAGACTTCGTATTACACATTTGAAGCAGAGTAATTGGTATTTTTCATCGAATATAGACAACCCTAACTTAGTTTCTCGAAATAAAGCCGAAGGTACTGTCTAAATAATACGTCCAGGCGCCGAATATACATGATCATGTCGTCCCATGACCGTATTTCTATTTAATTATTCAAATTTCTATAATTTTGTACGACAACAGTTTATATTTCACCTAAATTGATTACAGTTTAATCCATCTTTAAACGAATGAAAATCTCTGAGGTTGTCCGAAATCAGTTCAAATCCAGAGAACATTGATGCCGTGCTAGAAGAAATAGTATAGAAAGATCGTCACGTGACTTATTGTGAGAGTTAGGTTAAATTTTGGTTCAATTCGGAATCGATCATAGAACAAATCCTTAAAAAATCGCACTTTATTCGATAAATCGACTTTTTTTTTCGTGCAATATAAAACTGATCGCTGTCCGACGGCCGATTGTCATTCGTTATCTCAAATTCAAATTTTGGTTGAGTTCGGAATCGATCATAGCACTAAATTCCAAAATATCGCCATTCTCTAAGGCCTTCCTTTATCTAAATACAGGGTAATTCCCTCTGGTTATTGGGCACCATCATCTCGTCAATTGGAGCCACCGTTGTTGATTCCAATGGCAAACTTAGGGCCGCCCCATCGACCGCTGCCCATCGTGGACGTTTTCCCGGCCATCAAAATACTCCAAGCACCACTTCCGATGCACGTATTTGATGTCCATTATACACTTCTCACCGTACACTTCCACACTAAATGGCAAGGTGAATTTATTATATCGGAGAAGTATGAATTTTCAACGGCGAAAATCGTTTTACGTCGTTTCTAAATCGTTTTACGTCGAACAAGTCCATAGAACAAAATAGGAACGAAATAATTCGCGAAAACAAACTTCGTAGCAACGATCAGATATTGATATACAAACTCCATCACTCAAAGCTTTAATTACTCGACTTAAAACCATTATTTATATTCATACTTTTTTTATAATCTAATAGAATATGACACTCCCTTACGTGTTTGCACATGAATTAGCGTAAATTAGTGTACATTATGAAATGTATGTCACTGTTTATTATGTGTTCTTATGCACTTTGTTATTTGGTTATGTTATTTGGAACGGCAATTAATATTTTGACATGATAAGTTGGAAAAATGAGAAAATTGTCTTGCCCAATGGGTGCCGCTATTGCTCACGGTGGACAACAAGCTGATCCGGCTGTCAACTTCAAAAACTGCATGAACTATGTTATGAATTGCTGCCGCACCCCCCGTATCCTCCCGATCTGGCTGCCTGTGACTTCATGAACTGCATGAACTATGTTATGAATTGCTGCCGCACCCCCCGTATTCTCCCGATCTGGCTACCTGTGACTTCATGAACTGCATGAACTACGTTATGAATTGCTACAGCACCCCCCGTATTCTCCCGATCTGGCTCCTTGTGACTTTTTCTTATTCCCTAACATGAAAAAATGGCTCGCGGGAGAAAAACTTGAGCTCAAACGAGGAAGTTATCGCCGAGAGACAGTCGTATTTTGGAGAGATTTGGACAAATCCTATTTTTTGGAGGGTTTAAAAACAGACCGGAACTTTGGGAGAAGTTTATCTTTCTAAAATAGGACTATATTGAAAAATAAAATGAAATTTTTCTGAAAAAAATGGTTTCTTCATTTCTAACACGGGTACTTATTGAACCGCTGTATGAGATCTGTGATCACAGTTAAACCAACTGTCTTCTGTATTCATCACTTAACGTAATATGTGTCTGGGAATCAAATTTTCATCCCGAAACGTTTTATGCAGACCTTGTATTACTGGAAGAACTCATAAATTCGGAAATTATTTCAGAATAAAATGAACTTTTTCGTCTTAATATTCCTCATATATTAAAACTCCATGTTTTTCGTCTCTCAATTAATTATATTACGAAAAATTTTGTTGACATTACTCACAATTGATAATTACACAAATTTCTTCAGAAAACATCGAAAACTCACCCTGATCCTTTCCTTTTATACCAATCTGTCTTCCCATCATGCTCTGCGTTAGCTACTAGCATCAAAACCTTTTCCATAAACTTAAATTTCCAATTTTTGATAACTCTCCGAAATTCCCGACGTATTCGTCCCAAAAGCTTCACCCAACCACCCCCCAACAAACAACCCCTAGCAGTCTAAAACACACCCTTCCCTCTTCTCTGGTCTTCCACCAAATCATCCACCCCTTCCCCCTTCTGTTGAAACCAACAAATCAACTAATTAGTAAGCCTCGTCTTCAGGGAGGCGTGATGAAGGGTTTATCCAACCGTTGCCTGAAAAGGACTGCTTTTCGGGAGTATTATGAGGGTTTTGTCCGACGTGGAGACAAGGGGTTCCTGCGGAAGGGTTTTAAGGGAACACCCTAGCTTGAAAATGCCACGAGTCAGGGTTTTTTTTGTTTAAAATTTAATTTTTTAAGTGAGAAAAATCGAAAACTATTGCATGTAACCTAAAATATTTAGGTTTTTTGCGATATCTATCATATGAGGGTTTTGTCGGACGTGTATACAAGGAGTTTCTGCGGAAGGGTTTTTAGGAAACACCCTTGCTTGAAAATGCCACGAGTCAGGGTTTATCTTTGTTTAAATTTTAATTTTTTAAGTGAGAAAAATCGGAAACTATTGCATGTACCCTAAAATATTTAGGTTTTCTACGATATCTTTTATATGAGGGTTTTGTCGGACGAGAAGACAAGGGGTTCCTGCGAAAGTGTTTTAAGGGAACACCCTTGTTTGAAAATGCCACGAGTCAGAGTTTTTCTTTGTTTAAAATTTAATTTTTTAAGTGAGAAAAATCGTAAACTGTTGCATGTACCCTAAAATATATAGGTTTTCTGCGATATCTATCATAGATACATCTTACTTCAAGTCTGCTAAATGATTAATATCAAATTATCCATAAATAAATGCTTCCAAAACTGTTTTACATTCAAGGAGATCTCTTTTGTACCCAAAATAGTACACGGAGTAATTTACATGACCACTAAGTCTTTAATTATTAACATTTTTACGCTTTCTGCAATATCT
>NW_027287041.1:987312-1134812 GCF_022747635.1 Hetaerina americana | reverse complement strand
TCCACCATCACCTACAAAACCCACCTTCGGGTTGATTACTGTGTTTATGGTTTATACATATATATATATGTATGTATGTATATATATATATATATATATATATATATATATATATATATATATATATATATATATATATATATATATATAAACTATTATTGTATGTATATAATAAGAAGAAAAAGTAGAATGGAAGGCAATCCAACAGGAACGACAAGAGACTTTTCCAAAGAGGATACAAATTAAGAAGGACGTAAAATAGAGAAGGTATCAGGAATTGATTGATTTCACAATTGAATTTAGAGTGGAATGAACTGCTTGAGTAACGCCAATCCTAGGATCCAAAATAAAGCCCATGGAAGTATATATTATTGAACTTATTATTTGTCTAAGATAGAAGTTTCTTAATTCAATTATTTTCATATGTACCCAAAATTGAATCTAGTACGAAATGGAAAATATTTCAGTCATAATAAAAGTCGCGACAGATCAATTGGAATGAAATGGTTCCAGGTCTTTTACGAAAGCCAATTATTATGGATGGATAGAGGTCTTAACTTGGGCGAAATTGAGACCTAATAATCTAATTCAGTCACTACACTTACAGTTATAATATAATGATTTGTTGTCGATATATTATTTGATTAACTTTGATGTTTTTAGACTGTTTTTTGTACGTAAACACCGCTTAGAAAATTTTGCGTTGTTAGTATTGTGTTTCCGTATCTAGAATAACTCCTCTGTTGTCTTGAAATAATTATAAGTTTAAGAAAGCTAATCCCAGCATTAAATTAGACCACATTCCGTCTTATATACTTAAATAAAGGTACATTTGCGACTGCGTTTTTCGTGTGTCAACTGTTTCGTGCGTCAACACGCGTTTACTAAATGAGGTAGAAGAAGACATTAGCGAGATCGTTCGGCTGTTGTCCTTGGCAACCGTCTCCATGGTGATTAGTCTCTGCGATCTCCAAGGGAGACATGGTTAACTCAACGCTACGATTAAACTTTGCGAAAGTTTCGGATAACGATTTGACGTCAATCTAATTCGTTCCCGTTCATGGTTCTTCTTAAGAAGACGAGGTATTTATCTTAAAAGGAAACATGCCTTCACTCTAGGTGATATTTGAGTAGGGAATCCTTCGACCTTAGATCTAATGATATACACTGTTAGAAGCTGGTTCCAATTAATAGATCAGAACCAGTAATTTGTCGATGTCTTGGTATTGTTTGTAATATTAGTCGAAGTAAACTTTAATGTCTTGGAGTATATGAGTGTTTTCTTACTGAGGAAACTCTTAAGAATCAAAATTTGTCGTCACTGAGCTAAGGATTAGCGAGGTCAAATCAATGATATGACATTTCTGAATACCTTTATTAATGCAAATTACGTGGGGTGCTGAAATCTATTGCATACATGCTTTTAGACAAAAATATATATACAAAACACCTTCAGAAGATATACAAAATGACCTTCAGAAGCACTCTTTCCAATTAAATATTGAAAATATTTATTTGGAAAAATTACGACTCTTATAATGGTTGCAGTTGTATCTATACCATCTTAGGAAAAATACTATCTTTGCTTTCTACAAAATAAACTTTATTGGTCGACTAGTTTCGTTACACTGTAACATCCTCAGGAGTGGCTGGCAGAGGATGTTACAGTGTAACGAAACTAGTCGACCAATATAGTTTATTTTGTAGAAAGCAAAGAGTGTATTTTTCCTAAGTTAAAATGGAATTCTACAAAGTTAAGGCCTCAACCATTCAGTGCATACATATCTATACCATAATTAAAATAATTTTGATGGATAATATTAATGTTTCAAATAAGATAAGGTCTTTTAAAATCATCATATATCGTAATTCTCGTTAATGTTATTATTTATTACACTTAGGTATATATTCTTTCGAAAGTTTTCTTGAAAAGTGAAGATATAATGGTTTTTAATTGGGTTCTGCTTCAGTCTTGCTAGTTACGTTAGTCAATTGCGTCATTTCTGTAAAAATAAAAGGCATTTCTCGTTCGTTCATGTGTAAATTAATCAAATAAGGTATAAGTTTACGTAATAATCATTGCAAAATGGGTTATTTTCTTTAATATTAAGTCAGTTTCCTCATTAATTAATTCGAAATTATAATTTGCGATCACAAAAACCGTTTACACGTGTCATATTATAAAGATGGCGTCTTTTTCAGGTACGAAATATTACTTCTAATTAATTTTGCTGTTTCCTTTTAATCGAAATTTCACAAACACATCCTTATTTAGTGCCAAGTCGGGTATTTATTTATGTAGATATTAACTTTTTTTGGTTCTTTAATTTAAAAAAATAAAGCGAAGTGTACAATTTGGCGGTCAACCCGATTTTTTTTCGAAAATTCGAAATTAATTCACGTCATTACTGTCCATCTCGCAAAACCCCGAATTCTGTATTAGGATTACGTCATCGCCCGACGTTGCCACGTCTCCCAAACGTCAACCCCCCCATCTATAATCCCACCGCGCACACACACACGAGACAGGTAATCCGACGTTGCCAAATGTGCGTTCCTTTGGGATTTCGCAGTAACTGTTTTGGGGATTGCGACTAATGTGTTTTTGATGGACGTAAGGGTTTATGGGTGTGGGTAGGAGGTCATTAGGGGGTGTAAACGTTGACGGGAGAGACACGACGAGAGAGAGAGAGATATATATCCCTTTTTTCATGTTGTTTCCGTGTTCCTCATCGCTTATTTTTGCTCAAAATACATTAATATATTTTTTTTTCAAATTCGCCATTTTGATGACGTGAAATATTTATGAGGATTGGTACGACTTTTTGTCCACCAGGTGGAGTTGGAAACGGGAATTACGCATAAACAAAACTTTCATCATCACATGAAATGTTCCATTTTAAATATGAAATTCTTTCCCGATCCTCTCAAGTCATAATTGAAAGTATTTTACTCAAAATTCTTTCCTTTACACAATAAAATACACTATAATAGGGTAGCCATTCGAAAAATTAAAAAAAAATTATAAAAACTACATGAAAGTGGGCGGGGAATTCGTAAAAAATCAGTTAGGTTTGCTGTAGCTTTAGTTATTGTCAGTCAGCCTATGGGGTTGCTAGCATTGCTTAGTGACTTGGAAACTCAGAGCGACAGGTATGGGATGAGAATCAATATATTAATAAAACAAAGGTTATACGATTTTATAGAAAGGAAAAGCCTAAGCTAAACATTAAAATAGGAGTGAAAAAACTAGAGCAGGTAGGACAGTTTAATACATATCTCGGAACTGTTTTGGACCAACAAGGTCAAAGTAGTGGGGACGTAAGGAGAAGAAGTGCGCTAGGCAAAGAGGCTTTCACAAAAAGGAGGAGGGAGTTGATGAGAGGGATGTTGAGTAAGGATGTTAAGAAAAGACTCGTTAGAGAACTTTGATATGTTAAGTGTAGTTATGTGTAGACGTAGACTGGGGGCTATTGTAGATATGTGGGTGTGGAGAAGAATGGAGAAGGTGAAGTGGACAGAGAAGAAAACAAATGAGGAAGTACTTGGTATGGTGAGGGGCGAAGAGAGGGGTTTGTTGGGAGATATTACTAAGGAGGCAGATGAAAAGTGGATGAAGGGGGTATTGACCGGCAATATTGGGATGTTGAAGAAGACTGTGATAGAGGGGAGAATGTTAATGGCAAACGAGGAAAGGGAAGGAACAGGATAGGGATGCTTTGGTTAGGGAATGAAGGGAGGAAGGAAGTACTCTGAGATGAAGAAGGACCTGATACAGAGTAGGATGCTAGATTTTGTGTTTTGTTAGGGGTCACAAAATATTTAATTAGTAATTATGTCTATCCAAAAACCTACCTTAACCGGTAGATTACCTAATATTGACATGAAAAAGGTAATCATTTCAATATTTAACCCCAAGAATTACTAGACAATTAAGGGCCAATCAAATTATGTATCTTGGCCAAAAAATCATTGATAAATACATGTATCAGTGCCTTAAGTCTCATAGAATCAAAAAAATATTATTTATAAATATTTTCACTTAAATATTGAGGTAAAAATACAATCTAATACGAGAAAATGAAGGAATGGTTATGTAATTACATGAATGGAACATTTTAAATTGTATATAAATATATTTAGGCTTTTATATAATAATTAATCGAATTTGCTCATTGTCAGCTTACTGTCGAAAATTTAATTTTTTTAGTTTTTATAATATTTCTGTTACCTACAAAATTGTCATTGTTTTTAATTTCTAAGCAAATTTAGTTTACCTTTATTTTTAATGTGTTTAAAATATATTCCAACTGATTTTGGCGAAATTTGCGTTTATCAAAGTTTAGAAAAATAAAATAGAGTAAAGAATTTTTGAGTCTATTAGGCATCAATAAATACATCGAAATATTTTAAAAGATTTAGCATTCAACATGCATTCCCTAATGTTTATATGAAAATAATACTGTTTGAAATGATAAATTTTTGATTTTATACAGCAATCCAACACTGAAAACAAAATTTTGCATTATCGCCAAAAAACTATCTTTTAATTATATCGCTCAACCATAACAGCATAACATAATAAAAAAATATTTTAGGTAAATTTTTAGGCCAAACATTTTTTCAACAGAATGTGTGAACAAATCATAATTATAGTACATTATATTTCGCCCTTATTTTTTAATATACGAGTATGTTTTCAGACCACCAATTTGTGGCAAAAGTTGTGTTTATTTAAGTTTAGACGATTTCATTAAACTACAAAAAAAACTAGTCATTTCCCTAGTCCGACATGTTTTAGCAATTTACCCTAGTTTAACATTTTTAGCATTTTATAGGTCCAACTTTTTCCCAACGAAATCTTCAAATTAATTTTTCAATCAAACATTTTAAAACCAAATATTTTTTCATGAAAAATATCCAAATCAAAAAATGTTGAATAAATATACAATAAACACCATAAAAACAGTAGTAATCAACCCTGGGAGGTCGGTTTGGTAGAGTTCACCCAGTACTATAAGCCCTATTTACAGCGTGTGAAATTTAAACATTAGCAAGGTATTAATAAGGGCGGCCAGTTCCTTAATACACTGTGCCGGTTATGGTTTCCCAGGAAGATCTGGTACCCGAAAAATCACATTGCGTTTGTGAGCCGTAGTGTTTTCGTAGGTCGTATTTGTGACAATGGAATCTATTTCTCCCTTATATTATTACTTTAGTGGTCTGATATTTCCAAGTAGTGTCGCGGGCCTTTAAAAAATTCCTTTAGTGCCGATCGTCCGTATAAACTGTGATCTGAATTATGTCAGCTGAAGAATAGAGAACTGAACTTATAGTAAATTATCAACAGTGCCCACACTAATACTATTTTATTACCATTGAATGACACGATATGATTGGATGGATGGACAGATGGATGGATCCTTGATGACACACACACACCAATGAATGACAACATGACACAATGCACACCATTCAGAGCACATTATTCAGAGAGCACATTGATATATGTTCGTCATTGTTTCTGGCAATTAATTAATTCAAATCACCTTTTGATCCTATGACCAACAAAATCCTTATTACTACTACCTTATTCTTAATATATCTTTGCCCCCTTTTTGCGACTTTTTCCATTATATATTCCCGATATAAAATGCGATGAAATGAGTGATGATAATGAGGAAGATCTGGTACTACCCAAAATATCACTTTAGCTGGAGCTGCAGGTGCCCAGAGTGCCTTGCCCGGGAATCGAATCTGGGACCCTCTGGTCAGCAGCCCAATTCTCTACACACTGGACTAACTAGACCCATATATATTTTATATATATATATATATATATGTGTGTGTGTGTTTGTGTGTGTATTTGTATATATATATATATATATATATATATATATATATATATATATATATATATATATATATATATATATATATGTATATATATATATATAAATGTGTGTGTGTATATATATACAAATATAGATATAATCAAATAGCTTTGGTGGAGCTGCAGGTGGCAAGAGTGCCTTGCCCGGGAATCGAACCCGGGACCCTCCGGTCAGCAGTCCAACGCTCTACCCACTGGACTACCGCGACCCACATATACTTTTTTTGTTAATATTATCGCAAAGGATAAAAAATTGATTTTTTTTCCTCTCATAACCAATTATATCTCGCATGATATTTCCCCTGAAATTTCGTATTTCGATTACAACTAAACAAATCCACTGCGCACGACAGAACCGAATGTTTTAAAAGCACAATCAAACCCCCAAAGAAAATTGCCTACCAGTCAATCTAAAAGGGACCTAATTTGCATATATATATATATAAATATATATATATATATATATATATATATATATATATATATATATATATATATAAATATAACACTTTTTGAAAGTCTCACGGACGTGAATAATAATGCATAACACTTAGCACTAGTGGACACAGACAAAAACACAGAAACACACAAAAAAGAGACTCACTATTTTTAGAATTTTCGGTGGTCGTTGCCACCTTTATCAAGGAAGAGAGGGACAGAACTCGTTCTGAACAGAGTTCTGTCCCTCTCTTCCTTGATAAAGGTGGCAACGACCACCGAAAATTCGAAAAATAGTGAGTCTCTTTTTTGTGTGTTTCTGTGTTTTTGTCTGTGTCCACTAGTGCTAAGTGTTATACATTATAAATATATATACATATATATATATATATATATATATATGTATATATAATCAGCATCATAATTGAACTCCTGCGTGTAATTTTTCCACCAAGCGGAGAAAATGACTACCCGATATATATTTAAATTAAAAATTATTTAAAAAAATAATAATATCACAAGCGAACCGAATACATATCCAAAATTTAAATATTATTCAAAGAGATTTCAAAAAAAAAAAATTCCCTTTCCAGAAGAGAGAATGAGAAGAAAATAATATTAAAATATGGATAAGTAATAATATAAATTATTTCTCCAGGTCCACTCTCATTGTTTCAGCCATCCCAGGGTTTTTAAAACTCATTTTTTTCCATTGGAAAAAATTAAAATTCCACACAAAAAACCCACCCCCTTTCCCAAAAACCAACCCCTATTCCCATACTACCCTCTTCATCCCTCTCCCACCCCCTGGTATACCTTCGCTACAACCCCCCTGTACCGTACCATCCCCTACTGAACCCACCAACCCATCGGCATACCCTTATGGTGACAAATACAGAAATCTGCATTTAAATAGGATACTTAGGAGTCCAGACCGAACCCCTACACCCTCTCCCCACTCCATACCCTTATATCTCAAGGTTTCGCCGTAGGGGTACACCAGGATATTTTCCATAACATCTTCATATCTTCAACCCCCTCCTTTTGCGGTCTACTTCGAGACATTCGAAATCTTAGCTTCTCCCTTACCCCTGTCAAAAACCCCTAAAATTTCCTTATTCCATATTCTGAAATATTCAATTTCTCCCTCAGCCAAATCTTCCCCTTTCCACTAAATTTCAAATTTTTTTTTCCCGGCTGCTGTTTCGTATTTTCGAATGTATACCCTAGGGTTCTGGACCCATTGTCACGTTAATCCAAACCCTAGGATGTCCCTTTAACGAATTTTCCGATCCTAAGAGTGCCCCTGATAGGCCCAAGCATAGTACTACAATGGATTAATCTCTAAGAAAAAGATATTCAAGGAAATAAGATACGATAAATGATGGTGCCCTAATATAATACCGGTAGAATATTACAGGACATCCGTAGTTAATACAATAATTACGCGAACTGGAGCTAACTAGCGGTCATGACGCCTTAGACGATACGAGGGCAGTGTAATAAGTACCCGTGTTTGACGACAAAGGGGCGTTCCTGAGGGAAGTTTATGCTATCGTCATGTGCTGCCATCTATCAAACGACGGCGAAACAAATTTCAGACTGATTTAAAGTTTAGTTTGGATTTGGCAGCCATTCGAGTGTAAGACGTGTTTAGTGAGTTTCGCTTGAAGATGGAAAAAGAGAGCAGTATCGTTTGGTGATTTGCCTTTTGTTGTGTTTTGGATGGGAAGAAATGCGAGGAGATGAAAGCAAAGTTGGATGCTGTTGGATGGGGACACTTCACTTTGCCATCTATAACCACAGTTAGATATTGGTTAGACGAATTTAAACGTGGGCGAACATTTGTTTTTAATGAGGAGCGACCAGGACGCCCGGCAGACGTGGTTATACCGAGGAAATCATTCAAAAAGTCCACGCCATGATTCTCGCTGATCGACTAACGAAAGTGCGCAAAGTAGTAGAGGCCGTGGGAGGTGTGTCGACCGGAACGGCAATGAATATTTTGCATGAAAAGATTGGCAAAATGAAATAATTGTCGGACCGATGGGTGCCGCGATTGCTCACGGTGGACAACAAGCTGATCCCGGAGTTGTCGCCACCAAACTGCATGAACTACGTTATGAATTGCTGCCGCACCCCCCGTATTCACCCGATCTGGCTGCCTGTGACTTTTTCTTATTCCCTAACATGAAGAAATGGCTTGAGGGAAAACATTTATCTCAAACGAGGAAGTTATCGCCGAGACAGAGGCATATTTTGGAGAGAGTTCGACAAATCCTTTTTTTTTCGAGGGTTTAAAAAAATGGCCGGAACGTTGAGAGAAGTGTAGCTTTCTAAAAGGGGACAATGTTGAAAAATAAAAAAAAATATTTTGGGAAAAATGGTTTCTTCATTTCTAACACGGGTACTTATTGAACTGACCTCGTAGCCTCGCCAAGTAGCTAGTACCTTGTAGCCTGAGATCCAATCGGTCAATGAGGAAGTTTTAATTTGAAAATGTATTTAATTAATACAAGTATAATAATCTGAAACATAAATTTATTTTATTTAGGGTATTAATCACGTCTTTAGACTGTAAATAGATGAGTTCTCATGGATCGGGAATTTTTATTTGAGATTTTAGATAATTCTATTATTAGGAAAATATATTATTTTAAACAATAAAAAGTTGGAGATAAATATTTCAATCAGGATTAAGATTTTTATTTCTATATATTTAAAAAAATACGATCCATCTGTCACACTGCCAAAACAAATTGCCAATTGTTTGACTCTTTCACATTATTCTCCGTCGTTTTGTTATCCCATATTTTATATAGGAAAAAATTGGTCAAGAAATTTCTGTAAGGGTAAACGTTGAACAACAAATATTATAAATCTTTAACAAAATATTGTGCAACAAATTCCAAAGCCTATATTTAAAATTATTAATGTTCCACCATGTTTATATGCAGAGGAAATGGTTAAAGAAATTCTTAAACTTTAAGACGTATCAGAGAAACATGACCGTTTATTTCAACAATAGAACACAATTTTAGTAAAAATGTAATGTTGTCTTTATTAACTTAATCTTTATATTTATATATATATATATATATATATATATATATATATATATATATATATATATATATATATATATATATATATAAACCATAAACACAGTAATCAACCCGAAGGTCGGTTTAGTAGGTGCTGGTAGAGATCACCCAGTACTAAGCCCTATACGGCGTGTGAAAATTCACACATCAGGGTGGGGGGGCCAATATATATATATATATATATAAATATATATATATATATATATATATATATATAGTATATATATATATAGGCCCCCCCACCCTGATGTGTATAAGTATAAATCTTATATATATATATATATATATATATATATATATATATATATATATATATATATAAGATTTATACATTTTACCAGCATCTCAAAAATATTTTTAGTAAACTATAAAAAAGTAAATAATTCCTAATAAGTGCTAAAAAAATTCAAATTATTTTTATTCAGCAATATCTAAGAAAAACTATCTCTTATGCAATTTTTAATAACTTTTTAATGACCAAGTCCATTGCATTGCTAAAAAACCCCCCTCTCATTTCAGAAAGAATATCTTTTACGAGGTTTTCTATATAAAAATAATTGGTAAAGTTTTCAATAAAAAAAAAAGATAAATTTCTTTCAGATAATACTAATTTCTTCATAAGGCATCTCTTTATCAAAATCCTTAAATATCAGTGTATTCTTACCTCAAATAAGAACATTTAAACACCTACACTATTGCGAACATTGGCGTATTAGCACAAAGATGAGATTCGAAGCAGGAGGCACCCTGGTAGGCTAAGGGTATCCCGGATAAGGGTACCCTCTCTCTCACTCTTATTAAGGGTACTACGCCTTCGTGTTCAAGCTTCTGATTTGACAATGGCTTGACTTGATATAGGGTGGTGTAACACCCATGATAGTGTCCTCTGAGGGGCTACAAAGGGTACATACAATAAGTATCGGGACTGATACTTCAAATCAAAATTTATCGTAGTTATCATTACAATTACTCAATAATCTTCAAAATACATTCCTCCTGGATAGATACGAGGGTCATCCGGAAAGTAGTACCCGTTCGTGAAATAAAGACACAAAAGTAAATATTAACAAACATAAAAAATTTTATTTGAAAGAGGATACTTTAAACTACTTCTCAACATAATCTCCAAGCATATTAAGGCATTTGTCATAACGTGTGACAAGTTTCTGTATTCCTGCTGCATAGTCCTTCGCCGCCAGCTCATTGAGATACGCGAGGGACCCATCTTGCACAAATTTTTGCATAATGCAGATGGTGTTTAACAATTTCATGAACAATTGTTCGAGAAACATTGGGAAAATGCTCACAGATGTCATCAATTGTGACGCGCCGATCGTTCCTCACGAATCCGTCAACTGAGCTCACCAGTTGGTCTGTAATGACAGACGGTCTCCCCGAACGCTCATCGTCGTGTGTGTTCCCCCTCCCCATGTTGAAGTTGCGACACCACCGCCGAACAGACGACTCGTCCATTACATTGTCTCCATACACCTCCTTTAATTGGCGATGAATATCACATGGGCGAACGTTTCTTGCATTGAGGAATTTAATCACTGCCCTCACTTCACAACTGGCGGCGTTCTCAATTTTTTTAAACATTGTAAACAATCACAGAAACAACACAGGCAATGCTAGCGTCACGCAACTTGGCTCAGAGAAGGCAGACAAGCCACTGAAGCTATCTGACCTCGTCCAGCGGCTACTCGCGTCGTCAGCACTTCATGCGGCACGAACGGGTACTACTTTCCGGATGACCCTCGTACATGTTTAGGTCGGGGAGTCTGCCACTCGTCAATAGCCAGCTGGAAGTGGGGTCCCCGGATAATACTTTTGAGAGCCTTTGTCGTTCCGGCTTGTACCGCCTCGATTGAGTCCAAACGATATCCTTTGAGCTCCTTTTAAGATCTATCCATTGAGGTCGCAACGCTGTAGAAAAAATCTTCATATTCCAAATAAAACTTCGCCAATATTTTTGGTGGTAAAACATTTTGTTGGTTGCCAATTTTCTCTTGCGAAATCATTGTTGCCTGAGCGGGAATTCGAAAAAAATCATGGTTACCTTAATGGGTAAAAATTTACAATACTATGGGATATATTCATATTTTTTTAAGTTCACATTACAGCTAATGCTTTCAAATGCATATGTGTTAATTTTTTAGATGTTATTAACCATTTTAATTGTTGTAAAAAAATCGATTCATATTTTTTAGCGTTCATTTTATTTTGATTGAAAAAAAAAAGTTTCAAGAAATCCAAATATTGTTTGAAATACCTTAAAAACAGAATATTAATACGAAATATACATAAAACATACAGTAATGTCACCCTAGAAATTTAAAATAGAGGTTAAATTTGTTAGATTTTGCAACTAGGGCATTAAAAAAGTCACAACATTCATTAAACACGAGCAGAGAATCATGAGTCGTGTAACATTTGCTACGTAAGCAGGAGGGGAACGTTGATTCGGGTATGCTACCACCAGATGGAGCGCGCGACGACCGATAATTAACTCGACTTCATTAATAGGGAATCTTCATTTTCGTAAGAAAAAATTAAAAAATTCGACAAAAAAGACCAAAAGAAAATTCCATCTCCCTTTCTAACCCTTGTTCCAAAAAACCCTTCCCCAGATATTTCTCCCGAGATATTTTTTCATCTCGATAAGGGTTCGGCCAGGAGGATCATAAGAGGGAGAAGGGTTTGGAAAAGGGTTTAAGTATATTCATATTGATTTTTGAGCTGATTAAGGGTCTCATTTCGGAAAAAATGGCCGGAATTCAGTCTTGGAAGAAAGTAGGAAGATACCTTATGGATACTGTAACGATTTTTTATGGTTATAAAAAGAAAAAAGGCCAAAAAATGGGGAAAACTCCCCAGATTAGTCGATACAGCCCAAAAACTGACAATATATTTACGATATAAATCAGGTATTTTAAAATAATTCCCCAATATTAACAAATACGAAAGTAATTTAAAAGCTAATGGACACATGATCATAGACCACAATTCAAAATGAAATTCAGAAGTACCCCTGGTTATGGCATGTGGAAGAAACATTCACCCTCAACACACATGCTTAGGTTTGAGATGTAATGATTACCGTTTGAGGTGTCTCTTGAGTTGAGAGGAATAAAAGAAAAATCGAAGAAGGCATCGCAAGATCGCATAAGAAAATAAGGAGGAGGGTATTGTGTTTGTTGGTAAGCTGAACTTTGAATTAACAGGGAAAAACCTAGAGCAGGTAGAACAGTGTTCTCGGAAGTGTTTTGGACCAATCCTGCTTCAATTACCACGTTTCCATAGCCACGCATAGCTACGCTCCATACCAAAGTTTTTACGAGTCTTTACTTAATATCCTTACTCAACGTCCCTCTCATCTTAACTCCCTCCTCCTTGTGAAAGCCTCTTTTCCCAGCGCAATTCTTCTCCTTACGTCCCTACCAAATTGACCGTGTCGGTCCAAAACACTACCGAGATACGTAAACTGTTCTACCTGCTCTATAGTTTTTGCCCTCCCATTTTAATGTTTAGCTTAGCCTATTTCTTTCTAGAAAATAGCATAACCTTTGTTTCATTAATATTGATTCACATCCCATACCTGTCGCACTGATTTTCCAATTCACTCAGCAATGTTGCAACCCTTTGGTTGATTGACAAACTAAAGCTTGGTCATCATCAAATTTGACTGATTTTACGAATTCCCCGCCCACTTTTATTCCTATCTCCAGTTCTTCCCATGCCTCTTTGATCATTTCCTCTGCATACAGGTTGAACAGCAACGGTGATAATGGGTAACCCTGCCTTACAACTCTTCCTAACACTGCCCATCCACACTCCCCGTTCCCCACTCGTACCTGATAGCAGTCTGAGACATGTACAGGTTGCGGAGGAGCCTCCTTTTCCTATTCCAATCTATTCCTATTTCCTGTAATATACTCATTAGTTTTTCCCAATTCACTCTATCAAACGCCTTTTCGAAATCTACGAAACAGGCAAATACCTCCTGGTTGTGTTCTATATTCCTCTCGATTAATAATCTCATTACTGCAATGGCATCACGCGTACCTCTCCCCTTCCTAAACCCATAAACTGATCATCCCCTAAGTAATCATTTGCCCTACTTTCCATCCTTTTGTTTACGATCCTGAGAACAACTTTAGCTGCGTGGGATACCAAACTAATTGTCCTGTAGTCCCCACATGATGTAGCCTTTACCTTTTTCGGAATAGGATCTAACACTGATCTCACAAAGTCTTCCGGCCGGCGGATATATATATATATATATATATATATATATATATGCATATATAGTTACCATTTCGCCATAATATCACTTCTTTTAACTCCTTAGAAGATGAGACAGTCCAATCCATCCCCTGCACATCTTAAGAGATTCCAATTAATAACGAGGGGGTCAATGAGCTCCTTCTGATTTAAGGAAACGAGATGGGTAGGCGAAATAAGAAATTTAAATGAAAAAATAGAATAAAAAAAATAGACAGACTCGACTAACAAAACCCAAAAAGACGAATATGGAGAGGAGGCCATCTATTGATGAAAAGGCGAAGTAGATCCCGGGTTGAGAGAGAGAGAGAGAAGAAAAAATCTGAGCAGCGGAATTAAAATTGCGTTAATTAAGATTCGGAAGGGGAGGGAAGAGATGGTTGGGGGAACTTGGGAGATAATTCCCTGACCTTTTAGATTAATTACTTTTCTCGTAGGGGTTTTTATTTTTTTTAAAGGGTCCGGAAGTACACACGGATAAATTCCCATAACCCCATCTTTGCTAATTTCCGGTCAAATTTAAAAATAAAAAAAAATATTTTTTTTTGCCTCGCATTCTTTCAATGAAAAAAATAATGTATTTCCGACGCCTGAAAGTACCCTTAAGGGTTTAAGTAGGGTTTGCTCAACCTTTTCCAGTTAAGTCACCCTTTTAAGAAACTTTATACTCAACTAATTATCACAAAAAACCATAATACTGCAAGTAAACAGTTATAATATATTCACAATTACGTTAAAAAACTGTTTTAGCCAAAAAAACACATGAATTTTGCAAAACATTTGCATAAATATAAAGAAAAAAACAATATTATGCAATGAAATAAGTTTAAACACCACAGCAGCCATTTTTTTAACACCAAAAACGCAAAAAATTAATAATTTATCCACAATAATATTAGCATACACAAAAATATTAAGTAGAATATTGATAAAACAATATTTTTCATATCAAACCAACACTCACTACACAGAAAAAATAATGATTAAAATTTTAACATTGAAATAAATACGTTTAACACTTACAAATTAAGATATAACTGTTTATTTCACAATAACAATAGTTTTAGTCCATTAAGCGGACTATTAATCCGCCCGCTAGCAGTGGCGCTAGTTGCCTGAGCAACCCAACAATGAGCCGTGTCTGTTCTTTGGCGGATCGTCGAGTTGTGCGTATCGGATCGGCTTTGGCGGATCGTCGAGTTGTGGGCATCGGATCGGCTTTGGCGGATCGTCGAGTTGTGCGTATCGTATTGGCTTTGGCGGATCGTCCAGTTGTGAGTTATGTCATAGTTTCTGTTGTGTCCATTCTTGTTTTGAACTGTTTGTCCGTAAAATGGAAATTTGCGAAACCACGGAGTATTGAAGCAACATAGCAAGTTTCTATAGTTAAGTGTGGTGGTAAAAGTTATCATAAGAAATTACTGAGAAATGTTCTGACAGCTATTTAAACTGTGATTATGTTATGAAGAGGAAAATGTTCGTATTCAAGTGGATTAAGGGTGTTGAAGATGGCGAACAAAACGCCACGGATTCTCTAAGACCTTTATAAAGACCTTCCTATCAACTGTGTAGATATTGACAACATAGATCGTGTGTGCAATGGTCCATTGTCCTTCTTACTGGTTGTCGGATAACTGTCTGAATATAAGCTGATATTAACTTAATTTTGTTGAATATCAACAGTGCACACACTAATATTTTCACGAAAAATATGGATGGAACCTTGATGACACACACACACACACACACACACACACACCAACGAATGACGCCATGACGCAATGCACACCATTCAGAGCACATTATCCAGAGAGCACATTGATATATATGTTCGCCGTTGTTTCTGGCTAAATGAATTCAAATCACCTTCTATCCTATGATCATCACAATACTCTTCCCTATTAGATTCTTAATAGATCTTTGCCCCTTTTTGCGACCTTTTCCGATATATTCCCCATATAAATTACGATGAAATGTGATGATAATGATGATTGGGGGGACATTGTACGTGTCATATCACACTTTGGGGAACACGAGATGATAATAATATGTTTGTTGGAGAAGAGACACAATAAATAATAATAATAAAGCAAAGAAGAAATGACGATATAGAAAACTACTACTACTGATAATTATAATAAGAAGAACCTTAATAAGAACTGAACTGCCTTTAAATAAGAGGAGGAGGACTTCTAAAGGGGAGGGTGCTTTATTATTAAACAGTGGAAATGAATATAAGAAGAAGAAGATGGAATATATAATAATAATAAGAAGAAGGCACAGATAGCCATAACTACGAATTGACAGAGAGAGTACTTTGGAGAAGGTATAGACTACAAAATCATTGATGTGTATAGACACTAAATTTAGGGCAAAATAAACTGTTTTTATGGTCTCAGTTCGCGTATATTCTGTACGGGCCACGCATTTCCAACAAAGCTACAGCTCCCTTCTATTCACACGTACACAAAAATATCCAAATTTTTCCCTTACCCTTTTCCAATTTAAGGGTTTCTACCCTTTATACGAAGTTCCCTAACGACAGGTTCATCTGCGGACCATCTGGACCTTCCAAAACCACTCCCTTCCACCCTTAAGGCTTCCCCTATTTCCCTTTTCTCAAAAGGAGTTGGCCATAAGAAAGGGTTTTCTGGAGGCATTGTCATCTCCCTCAACCCTTGTCGAAAGATTACCCTACGTGCCCAACCCCTAAGAAGCGAACCCTGAAGACCCTTCCTCCTCAAAACCCCGCCCCCTTCCTGACAAATGACTACTTGATAGCACGAGAACTCAACACTCTGAATATTAATGCCCCCTGTCCACCAGAGCAGCAGTTCCCTATCTGCTTTCGTCATCACAAAAAATATACCCTCACACCCTGGTCCCTACTCAAGTCAGGACATCAAACCGTATTTACCCCACCCCGGACAGAAACCCCAGCAGCACACTCCATCTCTGACCGGACTCCTTAATCTCAAAATTTCGAAACCAACCTAATCCCCTTTGCTAATCAGTTCTCCATCTTATTTATGCCAACCTGTGAGAGATTAGGTCCATTTGAGTTGGATTCTGGATGGAGTCCCTACGTGCTGACGTCTAAATTGGCAGATCTTGAGAGGCTAGGTGAGTATTCCAGTCATTATCTCTGCAAGGCCTGGAGATATGACTCGCTGTTGGTCATCAAAATAACCCCCGAAGAGTGGTCACAACATAATTTAACACATACGCACTGTTGTTTATATTTCAGCAAATTTTGGAGAATTACCAAGTTTCACAAGGTATTTTTTGCGATAAAAAACACATTAAACCTAGATGGAAATGTAACTAGATCCATTGCACAATTCTACGAGGATAGGCTGAAACATAATGCACATATACTCCTGTTAGACCACAAACAAAACGACCTACAGAAGCACTTTTGATGGCATGTGGAAGAAACATTCCCCCCTCAACACGCATGCGCAGGTATAAGGTCGTTTAATTCATCCATTGTAGTATTTTGAGAAGCGGATGAAGTGTGGAGACGTGTTCTAGTGTTGTGTGCTATATATATGTCAACATTTGCGAGTTTAAACATCGTGACTTTATTATAAAAGTGACTCCTACTGAGATTAAAAACGTTGTTCAAATGGCTGTTTATTATGGTTTACGATGCTGTTGATAGGTCTAATCTGTTAATCTCATAGGTAGTAAAATTTCGTGGTTGCGAGTGACAATTAAAAAGTGACTCATACTGAGAGATTCTATCGTCGTTTTAAAGGCTGTTTATTATGTAGTGACGATGCTGTTGATAGGTCTAGTGTTAATCTGATGGGTGGTATAATTTCGTGGTTGCGAGCCTGGGAAAAGCCATTAATTGTTGATGATGTAACACGAACAGCGGACGTCCGATCACTGACCCACAGACGATTATAAACATCATAGAAAACTCGTCTTTCTGAAGATTTGATTCATAAATGACCAAAGGCGAATCACCAATATCAAAAGCGTATATATCGCATATCACACCATATATTGGAATATATATATCCAATGTGGAACGTGATGTCGGCTTCATTATTATTATTTATTGATCATTAATTGGGATAATAATACCTCTCTGTGATAAATCTGTGTTCACGATGGGTCCACCACGCCGTCTCTCAAAGACACAGAGAACACAAACACATAAAACCCCCCTCCTTATTATTCCCCCTTAATGCGATGCCTTCTGCGATTTTTATTCTTTTCCCCTCGACTCAAATAGACATCTCAAAGGATAATAATCATTACACCTCGGACAATGATGAGGTGAAGTCAAAAATACGATAACAGCACGCGAAAGTTTTTAACGAACCACTACAAAGACGCAAAATTTAAAAAATTCCCCATATTATCTGAACAATCCTTATTTATATGTGGCATACGTTGGCTGTCTTGGTGGTTATGATTATATTTTTATTTTCTTTCAATTCAAGGTTGTTTAATTTCTTATTAGTTAAGGGGTTTAGGGGTACAATGCAGTGTATTGCAAGGGTTCTCCAAGGATATTTCCCAATCTAGTATATGTGAGATCAATGGAAAAGAGTTCCATGATTCAGATTATGTCTCATAAAATGTTCAATTAAGACAGCATCCTATGGAGTCCATTACCTAATCTTTGCCTGACATCTTGACAAATTAGACGGACACACACCAGAGTTTCTTGACGTATAACATACGAGTTAGTCAGGATTGAGGTTTGTTCCTCGTACTGACTGCGGTCCAGATTCGAGACGAATCATCCAATTAGTTTCCTAACACGAGGACCTCCAAAGATGTCATCTCCCTGTCCTATTCACTTTGAGACGTCCCCTAACTTCTTGAGGAAAAAAGGATATAAGAAACACTACGGAAGTCTAGCAGACTGAATTGAATAGTTGATGGGATAGCGAACTCACTTGGGCGGTCGATCACGTCAAGAGAAATCACACCTGCGCATGCGTAATAGCGTGTAGGAGAGTCGATTGAATAACGTTAATGACTTGACCGAGAGGGGAGCACGTGGAGGACACGCTTGTCCAAGATGGCGAAGAGCGCAAGGGTTATTTTTTTGGGACGGGATGAAGGCAGATGCTTTGGGAGATAAGTGAATTGACTCCATCTTCTCCTTCAGGGTAAGGAAGGGTTTGGAGAGAGAGTCCCTTCTAATTATGACTGATGGCTGAAAGGGTGTGACAAGGAGAAAGGGTTCGTCCAGAAAAGGGACTCAGGGTAGCAAGAGGAATCTCTTAGCAGCCCGGAGCCTAAGGGTAAGTCGTCTGGAATAATTACCACAAACACCTCCTAAGGGTTTGGAAACCGGTTACCATATGGGAATACCCTGACGTAAATGAGAGAGAAATACCCTTTATTATTTTTTCCCACAACGGTAGAGGTTTGTGAAAAATATAATAAGAGAAACCCCTAAATGATACGGATACCATGTAGAAATCGACTGAAATATAGAATTTATAACTGCGTCCATTTTTATAAACTAAACCCTGGTCTAAACAAATGCCCCTGAAATCTATCGCAATGGTGTGTGGCAGATGGTGTCAAAATTAATATTTAATTAAGAAACTGGAGCTTCAGTGAATGAATATGTATTTTTAAACTGTTGTAACATATGTTACAAATACTTTTGAGAAAATTTCAACTATTATAAGACGCGAGGGTGTATGGCAGTAGGTTCTAGGACAACAGCACTTTCAAAGAATTTAGAAAATACTAGGGTAGGTAGAACACAAATACACACCCAAAATTATCTCTGAATGTTATCGTGATTATACGAATGATAAGAGGGCAGTTGAATAAGTACCCATGAATGGTGAGTGTCTCTGGCTATATGAATAAAACACAGGAGTTTCTAAAGAGTAGGTATATACTTTTTAGCAAGTCCAAGATGTTGCCTGATGAAGACTGTTTAAGATGACGAACGTACGCCCCAAGCACACCGATACAACAATACAACAACCTGTGAAGAAAAAGTGATAGAAATGGTTTTTATGTGAATGTTCGCCATATTATCACAATAATAATGAGATAGAAGTCACTGTAATATGTTGTCATGTCCTGTGATTGGCTCATTCTATTGAAATATATGTTTTGTCGAATGTTTTGGGTATTAAACGCGTGTTTAGCAGTGAAATTTGTGTTCCAAAATTTGTTGAATTTTGAATGACAACAGAAACAGTAGCAAATGTAAGTTTCTCTGTATTTCAAATGTTCTCTTATTATATTAGTATACATGTCCCCAAAATATGATTAAATTTTCCAATTGCGTTCATTGAATACTACTTCTGTGGCAGACGCTTGAGGTTAGACGTGTTTTTTTTAATGAACTCAGGGACTTTCGTTGGTGTCAATAAAATGGATCGAAGTATCAAGCCTTTAGTTACGAGTAGCCATATCAGTAAAAACTCCCACGTTTCGTCACCTGTTTTTGACTCCTAGCAAAACATCTATATCAAGTCCCTCTTCATCTCTGAATACTTCCTTCCTCCCTTCACCCCCTATCCAAGACATCCCTATACCCTGTTCCTTCCCTTTCCTCATCTGCCATTAACATTCTCCCCTCTATTACAGTCTACAACATACCGCTGCCGGTCAATACCCCCTTCATCCACTTTACCTGCCTCCTTAGTAATATCTCCCAACAAACCCCTCTCTTCGCCCACCATAGCAAGTACTTCCTCATTTGTTTTCATCTCTGGCCATTTCACCTTCTATATATATATATATATATATATATATATATATATATATATATATATATATATTCACTAACAAAGTGTGTCATGCCGATCAATACGCCCTTCATCCATTCTTCTGCATCTGCCACCTCCTCCTTAGTAATATCTCCCAACAAACCGCTCTCTCTCTCTCCTTGCCTCTCATCCATACCTATATTATACTTCCTCATTTGTTTATCTTCTTTCGGTCCATTTCACCTTCTCCATTATTCTCCACACCCACATACCTACAATAGCCTCAAGTCTACGTCTATCCTCCTGCTTCAATGACCACGTTTCCGGACCGTATATAGCTACGCTCCGTATCAAATTTTATATGAGTCTTTTGTTAATATCCTTACTCAACGTCTCTGTTGCATATATGTTGCATACGTATATATTTACATGCAAAAACTTCCTTGCGAACTATTTGTGTGCAAAAGCATTTTACTCTTAATTTAACTGAATTTTTTCAACCTTATAAAATTTTTTAGCACCAATTACATTTCCAATACATGGACCAAATACATTTGCAAACAATATTTTAAAATACCTAAAAAGTGACATTTTAATTTAGTGATGAAATTTAAAAAAAGCATTGTCTACCGTTATTATAACCGTCTCAATTCAAATGTCGACTTTGCTGAAAAACAGTTTGAGAATGGGTTTTGAATGCATGTATTCATAATTTTCTCTTACCACTGGGTTTATGGTTATTTTCAAAACGTAAGTTACTTTCTGGACACGGCCGTACGTACTTGGAAGACAATTTTTTTGTAATTTGTTTTATACTTCTTAAAGTTTACTTTGTTGCCTCTCTTTTCGGGTTAAGAATGAATTAATGCGGGCAAGACGGGATGAGATGTAAAGGTTTGTAAGGAGCAAGGTGTTGGGGATCAATAGGGAAGATGCTCGGAGTCTCTGATGTAAGTTTGAGCCCTGGAGTTTCATTTGAGGGTGGGGTTTGGAGGGATGAAGGAGTAGAGGGGCGAGAAGGGAGGAAAGTAAGGGGTTGGGGGGGGGGGGTAGTCTTCCCATCATTCCGTGCGGGCTGCGGCGTCGGTGGTGGGAGTTTGGGTACTGGGCGGTATAACTTGATAAGCCTGACCCCTCGGCAGTACAAACTTTTGAAACTTCTGTCAAAGTGAAATTAGGGACAGCACTTCATGTCAACCTCAGTCAACTCCCCCTGGGAGGGTCAGGGAAAAGGGTACGGACAACCCCTAGGACTCACCAGCACTCCTTCTCAAGCCCATCAAAGGGCACATCTTCCATCCACTAAGTTACTTCCTGATATTACTTCCACCAGCATCAAACTGTAGGACGAAAATCTATCTTTAAGAAAACACTTACTCCAATTCACTCAGCATATTTATTCAAATGAAACTTACACTAGTATTATCCAAAAAGAACGATTCAATTGACAAATTCAATCATGATAGAAAGAACGCGTTGAATTCGACGTACGCGGACCATTATGAAAGAAAAGCGTATTCTATCAGGAAAAATACAATATTAATTCCACATCTACGAGAGCGAGAATAGACTTTGGAGCATGGCAGTATACGGATCTGAGGCATAGAATATTGTAGAAGTTGACCAGGGAAGAATAGAAGCAAGTTTTGAAACATTGATGCCGATTAGGAGAATGCTGGAGATATTTAATGGACAGACAAAGTGAGGAAGGATCGAGAAATATATATATATATATATATATATATATATATATATATATATGTATATATATATGTGTATATATATATATATATATATATATATATATATATATATATATATAACTTTTTGAAAGTCTCACGGACGTGAATAATAATGTATAACACTTAGCACTAGTGGACACAGACAAAAACACAGAAACAAACAAAAAATAGTTTCACTATTTTTCGAATTTTCGGTGGTCGTTGCCACCTTTATCAAGGAAGAGAGGGACAGAACTCCTCCCAGAACTAGTGCTACGTGTTATACATTATATATATATATATATATATATATATATATATATATATATATATATATATATGTTCGAAATGGAACGCTCTTCGGCGACGCACAAATATATAAAAACACAAATGGAGATTTTTAGAATATAGAGACACAAAGAAAGGACACTCATAATTTGTTATTTGACGTTTCGACAGCTCGGCTGTCGTCTTCAGAATCATTCTGAAAATTCTGATTCTGAAGACGACAGCCGAGCTGTCGAAACGTCAAATAACAAATTGTGAGTGTCCTTTCTTTGTGTCTCTATATTCTAAAAATCTTCATTTGTGTTTATATATATATATATATATATATAAGAGCAGAAGAGGATAAGACTACTATTATGGATAGAGCACACACTACGGCAAAGAAGAAGAAATAGATGATAGATAAGACATATACATTCAGTTTTATACGAGGCATATTCTTAGAGTAAGGGCCGTTTGGTCGCAGTAAAAAATATACTCAGATGAAACGCATTTTATTGGCACTTTTAGTTAACTTACAAAGCTACTTCACGTCTCCACATAATCGCCTTTCACTTCCAAGCATTTTTCTTACCGCTGCAGCCCCTGCTTCTCATAACCCCTCTGAGCATAGAAGCTCGCCGCCTGAGAGAGTTGACAATCAATCGACATTAAAGCCGTTCTTGAGTTCCTTTTCGTGGTTTCTAAACGTTGTCCATCCGAGCCATTGTTTGCCAAGTGCAAGAAGAGGAAGTAGTCGCTAGGTGAAAGGTCAGGACTGTATACGGTGGGGGGCACGAAAACTGTCTCGTCCACTGGACATTCTTTGTGCCCTTTGTGTGGTGGTCAGTTTAGCATTCTCGGTACACCCACCTTGCACACAATTTGTGGTATCCGTGGTTTTTTCCGTGACAATATTGTAGACAGAAGTGCGTCCAAGTTGAGGAAATTGTCTAGCCAGGTCATAATCAATAGTCAATCGACGATAACATCTCAGTTTTTGTTCCACTTGTGAAAGAATTTCATCGGTCAGAATACTGGTCCAGACACTTTGGCTCTTCGTAAATGGACATTTGTTCGTAATATTTTTAAAATATCACAGCACCATTTTCTCTGACCTTTCCTTCACTCTCATGATAACTAACTGTAGGTCCATAGACTACGGTCCATAACTCTCGATGAATTTCATTTTCTTCCGACAATCCTTTTGCAATACAAGAATCGTATGACAGAATAACGAACTTCACAGCTGGTGGGAAGATGAACGATTGTGTAACGGACATTGTTGTGTTTGCATGCACAGGGACAAGCAGACGACTTCTGATACAAGACAAAATGCTGCTGTAGCTTCTCAATTAATCGGAGAAGCAGTCGTCATAGTTGGCTTCGTGTGACGTGGTGGGAGAAATGTACGATGCTGGTATTAAAAAGCTGCTTACAAGGATGCAAAAAGAGATTGATCGTCAAGGCGACTATGTGGAGAAATATCTAAATTCTCAACTTTCCTAAGATGTACGCAAAGTTGAGAGAATAAATTTGATTTTTCATTAAAAAAACTAGGGGAATATACATTTCGAATCGTCCTCGTATTTCTAATGGATCGTAAAAAGTATGATGCTCCTGCGATAGATAAAGGTAAGCTTTTTTACAACTGTTTGGTTCATTTGCAACCCTATCTACACTGGTTGGTTTACCTGGAAAAATAGTGATTTTTGAAATGCGCTCTTGAATGTTGGGGAAAAATGTTGTACTGGTTATTACGGCTGTAACTTCATTACCTGTTTGTAAGTAGTTTTCCGGTGATGATTAGTTTATGTATTCCATCATTTGGTATTGAATTCATTGGTTAACCACTGATGGTTTTTATAATTTGGTATTTTTTCGAGTTTGGTTAGAATTTTTAGTTTCCTGTGAGAATATAGCAGTAGCCAGGTGAGTTTTTCAAAATATTCCCCTAATGTGATCAGTGGTCATACTAATTGTAAACCAAACGAGAACATCAGTTTTAAATATCCCTTGTAGTATTACCGACAGCTCGTTTCAAATGTCCTAATACGCTATTACACCGTAATCAAAGTGAAGAATAAGGAATGAAATAACGTATCTGGTTTTCAATTTTGACGGGCATAACATAATGACGTTTCCAAAGAGATTAAAAGGACTAAATGACAGAGGATGGACGATTGTGTCGCGGACATTGTCGTGTTTACATGCACAGAGACAAGCTATCGACTTCTGAACCAAAACAAATGCTGCTATAAATTCTCAATGCATCAATAGATGGCACTGCATGAGTAAAACTGTGTTCTAAATCGCCAATTTTTTAAATTATAAGCGAACGTCCCTTTACTTTATGAATATGATTCATAATTCTTTTCCGTCAGCTAGAGTTTGCCAAATAAAGTTTTTTAATGGTATTAATTCGCGTGTTAATCAGACAGACATCGGGGTGGGAACACCCCACTCTATACCTTAATATTAATAAAAATCCACATAAGATTCTTTGCTGAAACTCATTTCATAAGTGTTGAGAGGTCGTCCATGTCTTCAAAGGAAAATAATCAATAAAGTCCAATCCGCTTCTTAGTAGGCGGAGGATTGTATCTTAACTTGGGCTTATAGACGTATCCGCGGACAAAGGACACCAATTCTCTGTCTTCCATGAAAGAATATTCCGAAGAATACATTCACTTCTTTAAGAATTTTTCCTTTTTAGATTTGACTCCTAAAGAAATGAAATCCGATACAAGATTTTTAAGACTTATATCACCTTAGGAATGAATATCACGAGAAACGAATATAACCTTACTTCATTCCATTTCCGTTGTAAATGAATATATACAGTCGAATCATTCCTTTATACCTTAAGAATTCATTTTTTAAGATTTTTATCCTCATTTCGGAATAGTCCCATTCTTTAAAAAAAATGATTCTTTCATCGTATTTCAAAAGAGTCGAAGTCGACTTCTTGAAGAATTCTTTCTTTTGATCCGTTATGAGATACGGAAACGAGTTTTTGGGTATTATGACTCATAACCTATCCATTGTCGACGGGATTTTGAAAGTTTTTTTCCGAAGACCGAAATGAATAATGGCGTAAGAAAAGGAACATGGTACTACAAGACACAATTGGACAATACACACACGAGTCTGTCCATTAAATACGCGAACTGAGGCTATTAAGAACTTTATTTCGAAAAATTTCGAGTCTACATACACCGATAATGTTGTCCTCCTTCTCCAAAGTACTCCCTGTCAATTCGTAGTAATGGCTATCTATGCCTTCTTCTTATTATTATTATATATTCCATCTTCTTCTTCTTCTTATATTCGTTTCCACTGTTTGATAATAAAGCACCCTCCCCTTTGGAAGTCCTCCCCCTCTTATTTTAAAGGCAGTTCAGTTCTTATTAAGGTTCTTTTTATTTAATTATCAGTAGTAGTAGTTTTCTATATCGTCGTTTCTTCTTTGCTTTATTATTATTATTTATTGTGTCTCTTCTAGAGTCTATACTTAAATGATTTTGTTGTCTATACCTTCTTCAAAGTACTCTCTCTGTTCATTCGTAGTAATGGCTATCTATGCCTTCTTCTTATTATTATCATATATTCCATCTTCTTCTTCTTCATTTATTCATTTCCACTGTTTAATTATAAAGCACCCTCCCCTTTGGAAGTCCTCCTCCTCTTATTTAAAGGCAGTTCAGTTCTTATTAAGGTTCTTCTTATTTAATTATCAGTAGTAGTAGTTTTCTATATAGTCGTTTCTTCTTTGCTTTATTATTATTATTTATTGTGTCTCTTCTAGAGTCTATACTTAAATGATTTTGTTGTCTATACCTTCTTCAAAGTACTCTCTCTGTTCATTCGTAGTAATGGCTATCTATGCCTTCTTCTTATTATTATCATATATTCCATCTTCTTCTTCTTATATTCGTTTCCACTGTTTAATTATAAAGCACCCTCCCCTTTGGAAGTCCTCCTCCTCTTATTTAAAGGCAGTTCAGTTCTTATTAAGGTTCTTTTTATTTAATTATCAGTATTAGTAGTTTTCCATATAGTCGTTTCTTCTTTTCTTTATTATTATTATTATTTATTGTGTGTCTCTTCTCCACACATATTATTATAATCTCGTGTTCCCCAAAGTGTGATATGACACGTACAATGTCCCCCCAATCATCATTATCATCACATTTCATTGCATTTATATCGGGAATATATATATATATATATATATATATATATATATATATATATATATATATATATATATATATATATATATATATATATATATATATATATATATATAGGATAAAAGTCGCAAAAAGGGGCAAAGATCTATTAGGAATAATAATAATGAGGAGGATTGCGATGATTATAGGATCGAAGGTGATTTGAATTAATTATTCAGCCAGAAACAACGGCGAACACATATATCAATGTGCTCTCTGAATAATGTGCTCTGAATGGTGTGCATTGTGTCATGGTGTCATTCATTGGTGTGTTTGTGTGTGTGTGTGTCATCAAGGATCCATCCATGTCCATCCATCCAATCATATCGTGTCATTCAATGGTAATAAAATAGTATTAGTGTGTATGTACACTGTTGATAATTTACTATAAATTCAGAAAGATAAGGAAAGGCTGATCTTAACACTTTTCCACTTGATATTTTCATAGGCTATCATTTGGACGTTTTTCTCGACGATCGGTAAGAATGACAATGGACCGCACACGATCAACGTTGCCGTCAACAAAGGTGGTTGAAGGTCGTCCTGACCTTGAATCATTAGTCTAACGCCTTGTTGACAATCTTCAAAACGCTGAATCAACTCAGAAAACGAGCGTCTTCTTCAGAAAGCATTATCACCGTATAAACAGCTGTCAGTATATTTCAGTAGTAATTTCTTATGATAACTTTTACCACGGCAATTCACCAAAAAACATGATATTTCGTTTCGCCGCTCCGTGATTAGGTCAATTTCCATTTTCAGATGACAAACAGTATTAAAAACAAGAGAGGACAACAGAAACTATAACATAACTTGCACATACCATACTCACAGCTCGACGATCCGCCAAAGCAAAAATATGGCGGCTCCTCATTGGGTTCTACACTATACTATAAATAAACCCCTCATTGGGTTCTATACTACTCAGGCAACTAGCGCCGCTAGTGGGCGGGGCTATAATCATTACATGTTCGCGCACTTAATGCAGATAGCGCATTTAAGGCCTCATCTAAATCACGAATGACACTTAATTAAATCAGCAGGAGTGCAGTGAGATTTAGTATCAATTTCATCTAATATATAACTCAAATAGGGCTAAATTAGCTAATGTGGAGCTATGAATAGTATTAATTTATAGCTGTATTTAACTGAGAATTGCTATATGGGTAGGAGAGCTGAGATTTGTATTCAATTGGAGCTATGTCTAATTGAATCCTTGCTGAATACACAAGAGTGTAGCTTAGTAGAACACCAGTATAGAGTTTAACCCTAGTTAATACACGTCTAAATAGAAAATATTGCAGCTAAGCATAGCACAAGTTAAAAGGATACACCTAGCCAAGTGCTTTGGCTAAGTGTAGCTATATACTAGTAGTGATTTAGCTAAACTGGACAGAGTTATAATATTGGTTAAAAAAATTCGGAGCTAAAGTTATCTCTATGATTGCTAAGTAGGCAACAGTGGAGATAAGTTTAGCACCAATTAGGAGCTATAATTAGTTCAGTGATTTATATATTTAGGCAAGAATTACATACATACAACATTAACTCAAAACTGAACTCAAATATTGCTAAGTAGGCATCAGGGGAGCTAAGTTTAGCACCAGTTAGGAGCTATACTTAGCTCAGTGATTGCTAAATGTGTAGGCAAGAGTAAGTATATTTATAACTGTAATTTAAACCCAAAACCTATCTCAAAGATTGCTATGTAGGCAAGAGTAGAGCTAAGTTTAGCATCCAATTAAGAGCTATACTTAGCTCATCAATTTATCAATGCTGATATCTATCAAAGAATAACATTTTCCAACATTAATTTATAACTGATATTATCTCAATTATTGCTAAGTATGCAAGATTAGAGCTAAATTTAGCATCAATTAGGATCTATAATAATAGCACGGTTTGCTAATTTCGTAGGCAAGATTTAAGATATGTATATAATTAATTCAAACCCTAAACTTATCTCAAAGATTGTTAACTAGCCAGAATTCGAGTAAAGTTTGGAATAAATTAGGATCTATTCTTAACTCGAAAATTCCTTCCTGTTCAAGGGTGAAGCTAAGAATAGCACCTTTTAGGAGATATGCTCACCTCCACGATAACTTAAAGCCCAGAGTGGACTGAACTGAACATGGTTTCGGGGCAACCGTTATCTCCATGATAACTAAGCGTGAAGAGTGGAGGTAAGGATAACACAAATTCGGAGATATACCTATCTCCAAGATAACGTATCGTCAAGAGTGGAGCTAAGAATAGCACCTTTTAGGAAATATACTCTCCTCCACGATAACTTAAAGCCCAGAGTGGACTGAACTGGACAAAATTTCAGAGCTATCGTAATCTCCAAGATAACGTAACGTCAAGAGTGGAGCTAGGAATAGCACCTTTTAGGAGATATACTTACCTCTACATCTACATCTACATAATACCCCGCAAGCCGCCGCATGGGCGTGTGGCGGGGGGTGTTAGGTCACCAACCGCAAAAAGGAAAAACACCACATGCAAAAAAACAACACGGGAAACCACACCCACAGCAGCGCACACACTCATGCAAAAATCCCTCCATCCAATACTCATGCAAACACATATACCGCAAAACAACTAAAAAAAAACTGCACCCCATGATGCAGCACGAAAGCCATCCTACAACACGGAAGCCAGGACACCTCCACGATAACTTTAAAGCCCAGAGTGGACTGAACTGAACATGGAGCTATCGTTATCTCCACGATAACTAAGCGTCAAGAGTGGAGCTAAGGATAGCACAATTTCGGAGATATGCTTATCTCCTAGATAACGTAACGTCAAGAGGGAGCTAAGAATAGCGCCTTTTCAGAACTATACTTGGCTCAATCTTTGCTGTCTTGATGTATGACCCTGTGAGTATTTCCCCCTCCACCTGTGTCAAACAGTTATGAAAGAATAAGGAAGAATTTTGATGACACTTTGAAGAATATCGCAACAAAAGGGAGGAGCTAGGAGGTTTCAAAATTAAGACAGTAAGGGGTTATAAAAACTTTGGCGATAACTTAAAAAAAAGAGTAGGGGAAGGAAGGGGACTATTCATACAATGGCGGACTTTTCAGACGTATGAAATTAAAACACAAGTCAGATTCAGGAAATGGCAATTATGAATTTAAAAAAACAAATTCTGGGGGTACACAAAACTGTTATTTCCTCCCATCAAGACCACAATCAGGAATTAAATTAATAATTACGACACGAAGAAAATGGTTTTCATTCAACCCTGCATGGTGGGGAGGTAGGGTTGACTCAGTGGGTACCCAGACCCTAGGATAAGGGTTTTTTAGGGTCTCTCCCCCTGAAAAAAAAACCCTTGCGATCCTCCCCCATGTGAAAAAGGGTTTTGTATTCGTTTTCCACGCGTGAGGGTTAAGGTTGGGGGGGTTGGGGAGATTGGTCGTTTCCTTGTCGCAGGTCAGGGTATTTCAGGGATAAAGGGTACCGAAAAACCCTTTTGGTATAGGGTGACAAATTAGCGTCATATCTCGCGGGAGATTCGCGACGATAATATTATTATGAAATGGGAAGAATCTGGAGAAAATTAACAAGGGGGGGGGGTAAGTTTACAAAGACTTTGAGGGGTGAGGGTTGATTTAAAAGGGTTCTAAATAGGGGATGGTTTTCACCTTGGCGTTCACTTAAAACATGAAAGGATAACTTGTTTTCCTCTTTCAAAAAAGATGAAAAGAAGGAAATGATTATTGTGTCTCCAAAGAAATAACCCTAAAACGATATACTGTACATGTCAAATTTTGGGAGTCGCAAAAAAATTAAACTTAACAACGGGGAGAGATTCTATTAAAAAAACCTTTTTTTGGTGAAAAAACAATAAATAACATTAAGAATTCATTTTGTTTTAAATTTGGGATTTAATATAAACAGGGACAGGATTTTAAACAGAAAAAAGGCGTTAAATTTAGCATCCCACTATAAATATAGCAACCTAAAATAACTCCTTTTATGAAAACCGGAGATAAAAATAGCAACTGAAGACTAGGACAACTAAATTTTGGTAAAAATTAACAAGAATTTTATCATCACGAATTCATTTTTGTAAACTTTTGGGATTTCATTTAAACAGAAAAGGGGCGCTATAAATAGCATCCCGATTCAGATATAGCAACCTAAAATAACTCCTTCTTTGAGAACCGGAGATTAATATAGCAACTAAAGATTTCGACAACCTAATTTTGGTGAAAAAAACTATCACTGAATCCTAACAAATTAATTTTTTTTTAAACTTTTGGAATTTCATTTAAACAGCAAAAATATTTTAAACTGAAAAAGGGCGCTATAAATAGCATCCCGCTATTTATAACGCCCTCAAATAGCAAACTAAAATAACTCCGTTCGTAAAAACTGGAGATAAAAATAGCAACTGAAGATTTGGACGACTAAATTTCGGAGCTAATAGAAACAACGGAGTTTTGAAAAATTATCCATATTTTACGCCGAATTCCAAAATTTCGAAATAGAAATCTTGGTGATTTAACTCTTTAAAAAATCCCCATATTTTTAAGACATTTGATTTGGAAATTAATTTCAACCGCAATAGGGAAAAAACAGAAAAAGTGCGCTCTAAATATAGCAACCTATAATAACTCCTATGAAATCCGGAGATAAAAATAGCAACTGAAGATTTGGACAACGAAATTTTGGAGATAATAAAAACAAAAAGGTTTTACAAAATTTGCCATATTTTCTCCTAATTTCTGAATTTTAAAAATACATATTTGGCGATATTAAAACTCTAAAAAACAGCCATTTTTTCCAAGACATTGCGTTTGGAACGCGTTCAAGAAATAAGAAATTATGCTTGACATAGGAAACTTTTGGAATTGAACTAAGTAATAAGGATTAAAAATAGTGACTTACTCGTGTGATATCGAACTGAAAGGTGCAGGAATAGCATACATTGAAGGCTTAATGGTATATATAGACTGACTTGCGCTGCAAAGGACTAAGTGTCTCAAAAATTTAAATGCAACGCTAAATATACCACCTGACGCCAAAATAACTAACTTTCATTGATGATATTAGCAATTTTGCCTTGAAAATAGCAATTTTAATTGGAAATAGCAACATTTAGGTACACTAAAAATCAGGTATTTAGCGCTATAGATAACAACTGCCATAAAAATAACAACCTTTCGGGGTTACAGATAGTTTTTTAGTGCTATATATAACAAGAATAAAAGGAAATAGCAACTTTTCGGGAATAAAATTAGGTATATAGTACTATAAATAGCAACTTTCAAAGAAATTAGCTGTATTTCGGATACTCTAACTGGTATTTTTTCACTATGCAAGTAATTATCGTAGAAAATAGCTACCTCTGGGAGGCATCAGGTATTAGGCGCTATAAATTGCAACCGTAATACAATGACTGTATGTCACGGGTATCGCAATTAGTTACCTAGGGCTATAAATAGCAACTAACTTGGGAAAAAGCAACATTTCGGAGAAATAATTAGGTATTTGGCTCTAAAAACAGACTTTTCAAAGAATATCATTACATTTCGAAGATGAAATCAGGTATATGGCGCACTGAATTGCAACCCTATAACAAAAAAGCTGTCTCGGAAGTTCTATAAGGTATATAGGCTATAAATGGTAACTGTCATAAAATAGCAACTATTGGGAGACGCAAGTATTTACTCAGCGCTATAGATAGCAACCGTCGAAAAAATAGCAACGTTTGGGAGATGCAAATAGTTACTCAGCGCTATAAATAGCAACTGAAACAGAAAATGGCAACCTTTTGGAGATACGATTAAAAAATTAGCATAGTAAATAGAAAATATAGAAATGGAGATTATTATGGAAAAAATCAATCAAATTTTCTTTTGTTAATACCCATTATTTCCGTTTTTCCTCAATTTGTCAATTTTTAACTAATAATATTCTTCTTTACACTAGAATTGAGCGCTAAAAATATCGAATTTCTAGAGTCTAGCACCTAAAATATCAACGCTTCCCTATTTGAACAATGAAACATCGGGTTTCCACAGTAGGAACCTTATAATACCAACATTTCTTAGGTATGCGCTAAATAATATAATCTTTTACACAGTCGGGCGCTAAAAGTATCAACTCATACAAGCTGGGCGCTGAAAATAGCAACCTTTTCACCAGTCGGGCGCTAAAAATCTCTACTCTCCCAACTTGTGCGCTGATAATATCCACTCACCCAAGCTGGGCGCTAAAAATAGCAACTTTTTCACCAGTCGGATGTTAAAAAACCACCCCTTTAAGTTTGGTTGCCAATAATATAAACTTTCCCTTCCTGGGCGCTATTTATATCAAAATTTCATAATCTGGCGCTAATAATATCTCCTCCTTTCCCACTTGGGCGCTAAATATATCGACTGGCGCTAGAGATAGCAACCTTTTTTTCAATTAAAATTTATAGTGGCCCAATCAATACTAGAATACTAAACGAATTAACTGATTAATTATAATAGCAACTCAGGGAACATTTATATGCCCAGACATCACTTAAACACCACTTTTAAGTACTTTAAGAAATGATTAAATATAACAACACAGCAACCCTTTTTACGCGATATAGGTTTGAAGTTATCCTAACAACTCAACTGGTTTAATCATCCGACATCACTTAGGCCGACAATGGCGAACAATCGGACGGTTGCTAGGCAACGCATCTGTAGGTAGGTGGGTTTGATTCAACAACGATGACGTAAAATGGGGCGGTTAAAAACGGCGACTATGCCAGGTTGCGAATTTTTTTTGAAACGCGCACTAAGGTAATAAAATCGCCGCGGGTGGCTTTGTAAGGGAGTGGAAGTGGGAAACAAAGAATGAAAGTAGTTAAGAGGAAAATATGAAGAGCCCCAGCGCCACGGGTGGCGGTTCGCTGAGGTGGAGAAGGGGGAAAAAATGAAAATCGTCCAGCGTACTGGGTCGGATATCTTCCTCGCAAAGGGGTGTAGAACCCCTGGAAGGGTTGGTGTGGGTTGCAATAAACACTAAACTCATTATGTTTATGGAAGGGCATTTAAAAAGGTCCTTCGCTAAGGGATGGGAACCCTGGAGTCGTCCTGGGAAAGGGAAATATAGGGAGGAAAAATAAGGGTACGTCTTGGGAAATTTCCACGTAGGGTATGTGAGGGTTGAGGAGTAGATTATTCGTGAAAGATAAGGGATGCAAAAAGGGGTTTCTAAGGATTATAAGAAAGTGGGAGGAGGGTAGATTAATTGGTCCAGATAAGAATGAGGTTAAAAAAGGGAACACGCGAAGGAACTTTGGTTGGCGATGCGAGCGGTGCCAAGTGTCATCAAAAGCAACCTTGAAAAAAAAATGAATACCGCCGAGCGAATATCAAAAGATCGCGCTCTATAATAACGATAAGTACGTATATTTAAACAAAAATAATAAATAAACGTTTCGGCCGAAAAGGTTTCAGAAAAAATATAGAAAAAAGGATAAAAACGTCTACAAAAATAAAACAATATGAATATAAATATAAAAATTAAAATAATACGGAAATATAATTGCACAACTGAATATATAATAATTTTTACAAACGTTTCGTCAGAAAAACGTTTCGATAATATACATCAATGTCCACTCTTTCAAATTCGGCGCTAATAATAGCAACTCACCCCAGCTGGGCGCTAAAACTATCAACTTTTTCATATTCGGGCGCTACAAATATCTACTCTCCTAAATTGGGCGCTATTAATATCAACTAATTCAAGCTGGGCGCTAAAAATATCAACCTTTTCATAGCCAAGAGTTAATTAATAAAAACACATGAGACATTGTACATTTTCATTAAGTTTTCGTCTTAAACACGTTTCGATAATGAGAAAACTAACTCATTTACAGCATTACAATGAAATAGAAAACGTTTACAGACATAACTAAAGTCAACATCGGACAGTTAGGACAACTCTATATTTAAGACGTTCCGACAGCAAACGTTTCGCCTTCTATTCTTCTCCTTACATCCCTACTACTTTGATACCGTATTGGTCCAAAACAATACCGAGATACGTAAACTGTTCAACATGCTCTAAAGTTTTGGCCCTCCTATTTTAATGTTAAGCTTAGCCTTTTTCTTTCTAGAAAATCGTATAACCTTGGTTTTATTAATATTGATTTTCATCCCATACCTGTCGCACTGAATTTCTAATTCACTAAGCAATGCTTTTTCAACTCTCCTGATTGGCTGACTGACAAACTAAAGCTTGGTCATCAGCAAACCTAACTGATTTTACGAATTCCCCGCCCACTTTCATTCCTACCTCCAGTTCTTCCCATAATACCTCTTTAATCATTTCCTCTGCATACAGGTTGAACAGCAACGGTGATAATGGGCAACCCATGCCTTACACCTCTTCCTAAACCTGCCCAGCCGGACTCCCCGTTGCCCACTCGCACCTGAGCAGTCTGAGACATGTACAGGTTGAGGATTAGCCTCCTATCCCTATTCCAATCTATTCCTATTTTCTGCATTATGCCCATTAGTTTTTCCCAATTCACTCTATCAAACGTCTTTTCGAAACCTACAAAACAGGCAAATACCTCCCGATTGTGTTCTATATTCCTCTCGATTAATAATCTCATAACTGCAATGGCATCACGCGTACCTCTCCCCTTCCTAAACCCAAACTGATCATCCCCTAAGTATTAATCATCTGCCCTACTCTCTATCCTTTTGTTTATGATCCTGAGAATAAATTTAGCTGCGTGGGATATCAAACTAATTGTCCTGTAGTCCTCACATGACGTGGCTTGTACCTTTTTCGGAATGGGAACTAAAACTGATCTCACAAAGTTTGAGACACGTACAGGTTGAGGATTAGCCTCCTTTCCCTTCAATCTATTCCTATTTTCTTCCATATACTAATAAATATGTCCAATTGAAAAGTCGACTTGAAGAACTGGGGAACAGGAATACATGTCGAGATAAGTTTCACGGATATGGAGGCCCGTATTATTGATTCAGACATTTCCTAAATTATATATATATATATATATATATATATATATATATATATATATATATATATATATACATACACATATATTTTTGCCCTAATCCATTAGGTCGAATTCCCCCTTTCGCAGAAAACCTTCCCACAATCCTCCACGGCATTCCTGTCAGATTCGATTTAAACCCCCCCCCACCCCACCTGTCGGTGAGGCGTGAAAATACATGGGGAACGCAAAAAAAATGACCAACGATATCCGCACTGACTGTAAGGAACCGACCAAAAATACGAGGTCACGTGACCTTTGAACGAAAGGGGGGTGGGGGAGGGAAATTTATTCAAATACAGAAACAGGGAAACGCAAAACCGCGCATGCGAAACAGAATATATAAATATATATATATACATATATATATATATATATATATATATATATATATATATATATATATATATATATATATATATATATATATATATATATATATATATATATACCAAGATTGAATGGAAAAACTCACTCGAGCGGCACAATAATGGGCTGACACAATATAACACGAATAGAATAGAATATAATAGCAACATTTAAAAGGACACTCAAACGGTAAATTTTTCGAGCTTTCGGCCCTCTCAGAGGACTTCTTCAAGTGAGACTAATATATATATATATATATATATATATATATATATATATATATATATATATATATACACATATATATATGTATGTATATATATATACATATATTTATGTGTATATATATATGTAAATATATATAAATAGGTAAATAAGGTAGCTTTTTGAATGGAAAGAGCCACTAAATAAATATTTTGCGACTCCTAACAAAACACAAAATCCAGCAACCTACATAACATCAATTCCCTCTTCATCTCACCGTACTTCCTCCCATCCAAAAACCCTATCTTTTTCCTGCCCTTTCCTCGTTTACCTAAGATTCTCACCTCTATTACAGTCTTCTTCAACATCCCACTATTGCCTTCATCCATTCTTACATCTACCTCCTCCTCCTTAGTAATATCTCCCAACAAACTCCTTTCTCCTCACCTCTCTTACCTATACCTAGTGCTCTATACTTCCTCCTTTGGTTTCCTTCTTTCGGTCAATTCTCCATCCTTCTCTCCCCACACACCCACATTAATATATCAATTGAGCCTCAAAGAAACCTGGGAAACTTCGACAATATTTGACGATATGTAAACTTTTTTAATTTAAGTAGTGGCACTTCGGAGATGTCTCCGGGGAAGTTTTTGGTTAACCCAGCGAGGACATCTAATTCAAAGGAAACATGTGCTAGTCCAGATTTAAGGGCCACAGACTTTAAACGTTGGACAGTCACGGTGATAACGGTAAGACCATACCTTACACCTCTTCCTGACACCGCCCAATGGATGAGATACAATATTTTTGCAATGGTTTGCTGGAGACTGGAATTTAAATGAATAGAAACATGAAAAGAGAAAAAATCTATATATATTTGGAGTTAATTCCATATATGAAACGATACAATGACTTGGAAGACTGATTATTTTACTGAACTATTGAAAAATCCGCTTAGGTGAATAGAAGCCTTATTTTAACCATGATTTAAACTGATGTATCCCCAATAGGGTTTTGAAATTCAATAATTTCGGAAACTTATTACATATTAGCGTTGTTTAGGAACAGATTACGCTTTGGACAGGACAATGAAACGTGCCAGGGAATATTAACAGAACCAGGGCGTGTATTGGCGAAAACCCTGAGCGTAAGACGCCGTGAGGGTCAGTTTTTTAAGGGTAAGGAGAAGGGTGAGGGTATTGAGGGTAAGGGGAACACCCTGGCTGGGGTGGAAGGGGTTTTTTCCGAGGGGTGAGGGAGGCTGGCTAATGCTCTTCTTGTGTTAAGCCGGGGGAGGTTGGAGAGAATGGCCTTAGAAGGGGTGGTAAGGCGGGGTGGGGGTTGAAGAGTTAATGAAAGTTTTGGGGGCGTTGGAAGGGTGGTTTTGGGTGGTGGGATGGGGGTTGGGATGGTAAGGGGAAGGTGGGGTGGATTTTGGGCCAGATCTGGGTGGAATACGGAAAATCTCCAGAGCCTACAAGGTCTGAAGATAGGAGGAACAGAGTAACTTAAGATGTCTTCGTCTATAACAGATACGAATATTGTTTACAGAAGAAATTCTAATGCGCACTTATAATTGTTATAACTCAATTGTTCAAAATCATTAATGAACATATCAATTTTTTTCATCAAATGTTTACTCGGAAATGTTTTTTATCAAAATCTAATTGATATATTGTTTTATATCACACGAGGTAATGTTGAAATGCAATTTTCATTAAAAAAATAAAAGCAGCGCTCATCATTTTAAGGTCTACAATTTGACCAGGTTTCCGAGACGTTCAAAATTGAAAGACCACGTTTCCGAGCTGATTTAAAAGAAAAACCAAGCGTGATATCAAAGTTTTAGCATTTCAATTAATTTTTTCATCAAACTTCGACTCTGAAATATGTTTTTTTATCAAAATCAAAGTTATAACTTGTTTTATATAACACGAGGTAACATTCAAATGTGTTTATGTTAAATAAATATAAGCAGCGCATATAATTTTAATGTCTACATTTTCACCAGGTTTCCGAGACGTTCAAAATTGAATGACCACGTTTCCGAGCTGGCTTAAAAGAAGATATCAAAGGTTTAGCATTTGAATTATATTTTTCATCAAATTTTCTACTCAAAAATATGTTTTTTTATCAAAACCAAATTGATAACCTGTTTTGTATTACACGAGGTTAGGGCTGAAAAGTAATTATAAAGAAAAAACAAATGACAGCCTTCGTCATTTTAATGTATACATTTTGACCAGGTTTCCGAGACGTTCCAATTTGAACGCCCACGCTTCCGAGCTGTTTCTTTTAAATACCAAGCGATATATCAAAGTTTTAACATGCCAATAATTTTTTTCATCAAATATTTACTCGGAAACGTGTTTTATTCCAAAATCAATTTGATAACTAGTTTTACATTACATGAGGCCAGGCTAAAAATCAATTTGTGATCAAAAAATAAAAAGGCAGCCTAGTCATACGATAATGTAAACATTTTGACCAAGTTTCCGACAATTGCAAAAATTGAACGACCACGTTTCCGAGCAGAATTTTTGAAAAACCAAGGACGATAAGGAATTTTTAACTTATTTTTTCTTAAAAATCGTCTAATTTTAAACTTCAGAGGCAAGATCTGGGTGGAAATAAGGAAAGCCTCCCTATCCTTCATGGTCTGAAGTTGGGAGGAGCAGAGTTACTGAAGATGTGTTAGTTTTCAATATGAGAAAATTGTACATTGTATAATGAAGAAATTCTAGTGTTAAGTTATGTTCGATACAACTCAAATGTTCAATTAATATTAATTATCATGGAAACAAGGAAGCGGTTCGCAAAGACTTCCGTGTGGAACATGGCGCTCTACGGATCGAAGAAGACATGGAATATCATGGAAAAGTGGACCAAATGAAGAATAGAATAGATTAGAAGCCTTTAAGAGATGGTGCTGATTGGGAGGAGAATGCTGAAGAGATGAAATAGTGAGAGACAAAGTGAGGAAGGAAGGATGAAGTATGTATATAGAAGAGCAGATAAGGGGGATCGAGATGGTGCGGGGGCTAACGTACCGGCTTCCCACCCTGAGGGCGCGGGTTCAAATCCCGGCGGTGTTGAATATTTTGCAGAGGTATCTCGATCCCTACTTGAGGTGCTTTGTGGAGGGCACTTTGAGTGAGTACGCCGTCCGTCGGATGGGACGTTAAACTGCGGACCCCTTGGCGCCTTTCGTAAAGAGTAGGCTAATGCCGACGCCGGGTTTCTCTCCACCCTTCATCCTTTCCTGTCCATCCCCTATGGCGCAAATGACCTTAGCTGTCGGTCGCCTCCCCTCAAAACTACTACTACAAGAGCAGATAAAAGGATAGGACTACTTTTATGGAGAGAACTCTCTACGGCAAATAAGAAGATATAGATGATGGATTGGACATATACCGCGGTGTGTATAAATGTTTGATCAAAGGAATTTATGTATATATATATATATATATATATATATATATATATATAACACTTTTTGAAAGTCTCACGGACGTGAATAATAATGTATAACACTTAGCACTAGTGGACACAGACAAAAACACAGAAACACACAAAAAAGAGACTCACTATTATTCGAATTTTCGGTGGTCGTTGCCACCTTTATCCCAAGGCCAAGGCCTCTTGGCCTTTATTTAGGCCAAGAGACAAGCACATACAAAGTGGATACAAATTAAGAAGGACGTAAAACAGAGAATTGGATAAGAATTGAGGGAATTGACTCTAAATATGGAGTAGAATGGAGAGCTACAGTAAACAAATCTTAGGATTGATATACAAACGATTACGGGGATAACTTTTTCATCAACAAACTCTTTTTAAAATATACGTGGTTGGGCAAAAAAGTAATTACTGATCAAAATATAAAAGTCGGCCTTCGAAATTTTAATGTCTACACATTGACCAAGTTTCCGGTACGCATGAAATTATACGACCAGGTTTCCGAGCTGCATTAGAATATAACCAAGCACGATTACAAAGTTTTAGCAAAAGTAATTTATCTTTATCGTATATATCCATCACTCGTTTTCGTATACACTTTTAACTTTCCTATCATTTTCATAACTTAAATATTATACATTTATTAAAAATGTTGACGATAAATCTTTGTAAATGCGATAAAGATAGCTATTGACTTGTATCGTGTATAGTGCAACATATTCTCGAAAGAGATTTATATAAAATAAAAAAGAAATTTAATTATGAGTCATATAATCAATTTATTTGATTATTATTTGGGCAAAATTTTCTAGGTTTCTCACATTAATGGCTTGTTTTAAATTAATTATCTACTCGCTGCTTGTTTCATTAGTACAAATGATTTTCTCTCTATATATATACATATATATATATATATATTCACACACACATTTATAAGGAAAAGGAATAGGAATACATGAGGCCTTGGGAATAGATAACATTCCGTTAGCGGAACTACTAAAAGATTTAGGAAAACGTGGGAGGAAGAGGCTATATGGGCTGATTGGTAGTATTTATGAGGAAGGAATCTGGCCGGAAGACTTTGTGAGATCGGTGTTAGTTCCTTTTCCGAAAAAGGTAAAGGCTACATCATGTGAGGACTATAGGACAATAAGTTTGATATCCCACGCAGCTAAAGTTGTTCTCAGGATCATAAACAAAAGGAAAGAGAGTAGGGTAAATGATTACTAAGGGGATGATCAGTTTATGGGTTTAGGAAGGGGAGAGGTACGCGTGATGCCATTGCAGTAATGAGATTTTTAATCGAAAGAGGAATATAGAACACAACCAGGAGGTATTTGCCTGTTTCGTATGATTATATGAAAAAGCATTTGATAGAGTGAATTGGGAAAAACTACTGAGTATATTGCAGATAATAGGAATAGATTGGAATAGGGAAAGGAGGCTAATCCGCAACCTGTACATGTCTGAGACTCTTCAGGTACGAGTGAGAACGGGGAGTCCGGATGGGCAGGGTTAGGAAGAGGTGTAAGGCATGGGGTGTCCATTATCACCGTTGCTGTTCAACCTGTATGCCGAGGAAATGATCAAAGAGGCATGGGAAGAACTCGAGGTAGGAATGAAAGTGGGCGGGGAATTCGTAAAATCAGTTAGGTTCGCTGATGACCAAGCTTTACTTTGTTAGTCAGCCAATAGCGGGGTTGCAAGCATTGCTTAGTGATTTGGAAATTCAGTGCGACAGGTATGGAATGAGAATCAATATTAATAAAACAAATGTTATGCGGTTTTCTGGAAAGAAAAAGGATAAGCTGAACTAGCTAAGTTAAATATTAAAACAGGAGAGAATAACTAGAGAATGTAGAAGAGATTTCTTCGATATCATGACATTGATATCTCGAAATGTTATAAAAAGCGATAAATCGGAAATAATCGAAAAAATTCGATGAATATCGATTTATCACATTTTATTTTAAGTATAAGAGTAATATGAATGCGTGAATCATAGCAATCATTACCATTCTGTAATGGTTTATCGTATTAAAATTATAATTCCAAAAAATATCGATATATGACCGTTTGGTGAAGCACAATTCGGAATTGTATATCGATTTACAGAATCGATATAAAAGTCAGAGGGCATTTGGCACGATTGGAGGCGCAGGGAATTATGGGATTGCTTGCTACCAGATCACGCAGAGTCGAAAGAGGCTTATCAGAGGGCAGACTTTTCAGGACTTACGTGAACCCGCCCCCTCAAACCAAGGCAAGCCAGGAGACCCTTTGTCGGAGCCGTGATAATCCCTTGTCCTTCCCAGGGTACGCTAAAAGGGACAAGGATACCTCCTAGCACGCAATAGGGATTTCGAAGCAGTGGTCATGAAACAAGGGAACCCTGAGTTCCTACGTCAATGAGAAGGAACACATATAGAATGCCATTGGGGTAGTTCAATTACTCCTTAGAAAAACACAAAACGACATTTTAAAATCGATAAATGTATGGCTTTATACAAATATATTTCCTTTTACGAGACCTCTGTTTATGTTTCAGCCATATGTATCAGTTGGTTTCGTTTTATTTCTCGATTTAAACTTAAAAAGTTCTGTTTAATTAAGATAAAAATATAAAAAAAAGGATTTGACTTCTAAGTATTTGATACGCACCTGAATTACTTAATTAGTATAGAATACTACAAAGGATGGACACTCAAAATTGTAGTTTTGACGTTTCGCCGGCAAGACCGTCGTTAGTCGTCGAGGAGTAATCACAATCTTCCGATGAAGACGGAGCAGAATTCCGTCAAAATGATCAAGAAATAACGTGTGAGTGATCTTTTTTTGTGTTTCTATATCATTTGTTACTGTCTATTGTACTATTCGGCACTTGCGTGTCACGTCGACGAAATCATCTATATATATATATATATATATATATATATATATATATATATATATACACACACATATATATATATATACACATATATATACACATACGAGGGTGGTCTAAAAACTTTCCAACCTCGGAAAATTTCAGAAAAAGTCAGAAAAATGTTTTGTATCTTTGTTAGGTGGGAAACTTTTCGGACCACTTATGTTTATGTCTTCGTATATATATATATATATATATATATATATATATATATATATATATATATATATATATACACACACATATATATATATACACATATATATACACATACGAGGGTGGTCTAAAAACTTTCCAACCTCGGAAAATTTCAGAAAAAGTCAGAAAAATGTTTTGTATCTTTGTTAGGTGGGAAACTTTTCGGACCACTTATGTTTATGTCTTCGTATATATATATATATATATATATATATACATACAAACATATAAAGTATACATACACATTCAAACACGTAACATATTCATAAAGGAATAGAACATTGCGTTTCGTGGCACGCATAGCCAGAGGAAAGAGACGAGCCACATTGGCCTAATACACATTCAAACACGAAATCCCGCCAAACGGCGAACAAATACTCATTTATATAGAAACAGATAAAAGGAAAAGGGATAGGATCATATAATATAAAGGACGAAAATAGGAGAGGTGGGGAAGGCGGAATTAAGCAAATCACGAATGTAAACATATTTCCTAGACCGGTACTTGAACTCCGGATCTTTCCACTTGTAAAGAATCGCGGCACTTGGTTGCTTAATTTATAGCAGATCTCAGTGTAAATTACGTTTCCTGGATAGCTCAAGTGGTTGAGAGCATCCGTCCGGCAAGAGGACAGATCCAGAGTTCAAGTCCCGGTCTAGGAAATATTCTTCCACTCGTGATCTGCTTGATTCCACCTCTTTTGTGTTCGTCCTTTATGTGTGTTCCTATCCCTTTTCCTTATATCTCCTTCTTTGTGAATGAGTATGTATATATTTATGTAATTATTCATTTATTTATAAAATGCAGCAATTTTCACATATGTCAGGATAAAATTGTTATTGATACTTCGGACACAAGGACAATCGAACATTCGATATATTTCTCTCAGCATTTATATCGATTTCACTTCCATAATTTCAGTTTTTAGTGCCTAAAGGTCGTCTAATCATTTCCCAGGATCCATATACATCCTGGATAAACAACTGAGGCGTGAAAATCCGTTCAAATAATCCCCTTACACATTTTCGAAGCGTGAGTCAAATCTGTATCAAATTCATGCATTCTTTCACAACGTTACAACTCCATACGTTTTGACTCGTCAACAGGGGGTTGATCCGATGCCTTTTAAATCCACCGCCCAATACAACACCCTATTGAAACCCTTAAACATTAAATCCCCCGAGAATCGATCTAAGTACCCTTTCAAAATACCCTTTTCCAAAGGAATTCCCCACCCTCTTCTCCAAAACCCCATAGAACTCAAATTCCGACTTCGTCTCCGAAGACTTCTTGTATGGGGGCGAGAGACAAGGCCGGCAAAAAGGGTGTGAAACCGTTGCTAGGGCCAGCATCCCTTGAGTTAGGGGTTCTCCTCAAAAGGGTTGAGATGGAACCGTGTATAATGTATATAAATATATTTTTTTCGGGAAAAAAAGGGTACTGTGTATAGATTCTCTGGAGCTAGGGTGAGATTTCTCCGCACGCTCGAATCACCACGCATCGGGGTGGTGGAGAAAGGGTTTCTGTAAGGGTATGGAGGGAGGAGGCTATTACCCTTCGTCGTATAGGGGATGGGAATTCCGTGTACCAGGGTTTGAATCGGAAAGGGAGAGAGAGGGTGGTGGGAAAAGGGGTTTTTGGAGACAATAGGGTTTCGGGTGGGGATTTTCGTCTGGGGGTGGATGAATGCTCTTGGGAGAGGGATATCGAAAGGGTATGGAGAGAAATTGTTCCCTAGTTCCTCAGGGTTCGGGAATAAGGGTGTAAGAAAAGGGTTATAGTGTTCTTCGCCGGGCATCCGGTAAGATTTTCGGGTGAGAGAGTGAGTGATGGGATATTGAGTTGGGTTGTGGGATGGGTTATATTGAAAGGGTTGAAATTGTTCTTCCATTCTCTCTCTAGACTATCAGGACAACCCCTGCCACACACCCCCCAAATGATTCCAAAATCCAAGATGTAACGCCGGCGTTTAAGATTTTCAACCGTCAAGTGCTTAATGCATTAATTGAAAATTCTTATTAAAATAACTATCGCTAAATATAGCCTCAAAAAAACCTCAATAGCATATTCTATAACATTAACTGTACAGTTATAAAATATAAGGTAATGCTTTGGGATCGAAAAACTCTGTACATGGCTCCATTTTGAAGGTAATTGGTAAATTGTGACGCGAACATCGATGGCAACGCGTAAAAATCGGGTGGATTATATGGAGGAGGGCCCTTTCAACCTGGCCGATCGTCAGTTTGTTCCGAGAAGTCTGAGCAAAAATATGATTTGGGATCAAATAACTATGTACTCATCTACATTATGAAAGCAATGCGCATAATTAAATTGTGACGCGACCATCAATGGCAGTTCGTAAAAATTAAATGGAAAATGTGATTAGGGGTCTGGCCTTTCAAACTGGCCAATCGTCAGTTTGCTACGAGCAGTATCAGCTGAAATACGTGCATCCGCGTGAAGTGTGTTTTTCTTCGAATTTATAAAACGGCAAACAAAGATAAGCTTAACTAATGACAATGCCGACGCCTTTGTGTTGACTTAGGAATGTACTGAAAAAATGGAATTATCTTTCGTACAAAGTTCATAAACTACTCTTCGAAAGAGTCCAAGTAAGCACAACGGCTTTCGATTGTTTCCAATTTTAATTTCTCCTTTCGTTCATCCGATAGATGTCAGAGTAAACATATATATATATATATATATATATATAATATGTTAAATAAAAAACTTGGATAGCAATAAACAATATAAGAACACATATAAAGAACACTCACACGTTATTTCTTAATAACTTCGACTGAATTTAACTCCGTCTTCCTCAGCGGTACTTCTCAAGTTTTTATTCAAAACTTCCGTGTTACTTCAACGAAATCATACATACATACATATATATATATATATATATATATATATATATATATATATATATATATACATATATATATGTATATGCATATATTTATATATTTATATATATATATATATATGTATATATTACTACTAAACACATCTCGAGTCATTTTAAATTTTTTTACGCGTAAACTAAAATCGGAAGTCCTTTAAAAAAATCAAATAAAGAATAAAATAAATATTGATAGGATTTTGACACACATATATACACTTTTTATATTCGATTCCTCCCGGCACGGTTACGTACCCCTTGGTACTAATGAGATTTCTCGTGAAATCTCTCATATATATATATATATATACGAGGGTCATCCGGAAAGTAGTACCCGTTCGTGAAATAAAGACACAAAAGTAAATATTAACAAACATAAAAAATTTTATTTGAAAGAGGATACTTTAAACTACTTCTCAACATAATCTCCAAGCAAATTAAGGCATTTGTCATAACGTGTGACAAGTTTCTGTATTCCTGCTGCATAGTCCTTCGCCGCCAGCTCATTGAGATACGCGAGGGACCCATCTTGCACAAATTTTTGCATAATGCAGATGGTGTTTAACAATTTCATGAACAATTGTTCGAGAAACATTGGGAAAATGCTCACAGATGTCATCAATTGTGACGCGCCGATCGTTCCTCACGAATTCGTCAACTGAGCTCACCAGTTGGTCTGTAATGACAGACGGTCTCTCCGAACGCTCATCGTCGTGTGTGTTCCCCCTCCCCATGTTGAAGTTGCGACACCACCGCCGAACAGACGACTCGTCCATTACATTGTCTCCATACACCTCCTTTAATTGGCGATGAATATCACATGGGCGAACGTTTCTTGCATTGAGGAATTTAATCACTGCCCTCACTTCACAACTGGCGGCGTTCTCAATTTTTTTAAACATTGTAAACAATCACAGAAACAACACAGGCAATGCTAGCGTCACGCAACTTGGCTCAGAGAAGGCAGACAAGCCACTGAAGCTATCTGACCTCGTCCAGCGGCTACTCGCGTCGTCAGCACTTCATGCGGCACGAACGGGTACTACTTTCCGGATGACCCTCGTATATATATATATATATATATATATATATGCTTTCGTAGAGGTAACACCGAAGTGCCGAATAGTACAATACACAGTAACACACAATATAGAAACAAAAAAAAAGAAGAACACTCACACGTTATTTCTTGATATTTCGACGGAAACAATCCGTCTTCATCTGAAGATATAGAAGTAATTATATATATATATATATATATATATGTATAAACATATATTTCTTTTTTCCGTCACACTCCTGTTCATATATCTCACTCCTTCATCCTCAACACCAAGAGGTGTCTGCCCATCAAGTTTCCTTGGGAAGAACATCGCCTTCTGTCACGTATCGCGTCCGAGTCTTGGGGGTGGGTTTAGTTTTGGGAAGAGGTCTTTATATCCTCGTCCATGTCTCAGCCGCGTCTTTCATCTCCACGTCCGAAATTAGCGCCGCCCCTTGCCCCTGATGGCGAAGAGGACACACGGCACACCCTTCCCAAAATGCATCGCGTGTCTCGCCCGCCCCCCCTGGTAGCGAGCCGTTCAGAGAACCATCTCACGCGGGCACATCTTGGGCGTAGCACCCTCCGTGGACCGATGGGGAGTTGAATAAGGGTTGCTTCGCACTCTCCACCCCCTGTGCCGAGACAACAGGGGGATGGTTTCGGCATTGAGGGGGGGGGAGTGGAAAGGGGACGGTGCTGATTTCATCCCCTTCCCCACTAACGCTCTAGAAATCTTCACCCACCCTTCCGACACCACCCCTGCTTCTTAGACGTTCATCCCCTTATAGACAACGAACCGAATCTCCAGTCCACCCCCAAATCCACCCCTAGTTCCTATAGACCATCCCTCCGAAGCGACAACTCACCCCCAAATAACCACCCCTTCGTTCCAATCATACCAACTCTAACGATTCTCAACTTAAAATCTCGTCCCGATAATCTTCAACATTACGTCAGATTTGACTTAACCGAATTTGGGAAAATAAACTATAAACATCGTTTAACAAATTTTAATTTAATTATATAAACGTATAAATAAACCATAGACACAATAATCAACCCGAAAGTCGCTTTGGTATGGGTGATTGCAGAGTTCACCCAGTACTAAGCCCGACGGCGTGTGCAATTCACACATCAGGGTAATAAGGGGTGCCAGTTCCTTTCCCTGTGCCGGCTATGGTTTCCCATAAGGAAGAATACATCTGGTATTATCTGTTAAAGATCACAGAGCTTTGGTGGAGCTGCAGGTGCCCAGAGTCGACACGGGGGCCTCCGGTCAGTAGTCCAACGCTCTACCCCCTGGACTACCGCCACCCATATGTATGTATGTATGTATGTATGTATGTATGTATCTATATATATATATACATATATATTTGCATATATATATATATATACACATATACAGGGGAACTGGCCCCCTTACCCTGATGGGCGAATTTCGCACGCCGTCAAGCTTAGCACTTGGTAAGCTCTAACATCACCCATACCAAATCGACTATATATATAATCCAAATATATATATATATATATATTCATTACTTCTATATCTTCCGATGAAGACGGAGCAGAATTCCGTCGAAATGATCAAGAAATAACGTGTGAGTGATCTTTTTATGTATTTCTATATTATTTGTTGCCGTCCAATTTATTATATATATATATATATATACACATAATATATATATATAAATACATATATATACATAATATATGTATATATAAATACATATATATATATATAAATACATATATATATATATAAATACATATATATATATATATACACACACACATATATATATATATATATATATACATATATATATATATATACATATATATATATATATATATATATATATATATATATATATATATATATATATATATATATCCGTACAAATGAAGTTCATGGGAATATTTTGGTATCCGTGCATAATCATATTAATAATATCGGTTAGATATTTTCTGGAATTTTGCAACATCAAACATCTTTTTAAGCTCATGTTATTTAGGCAATACAGTCTTAGTTAGGCAGTCATGGAAACAGGAAAAAAACAGTTAAATGAACTTTTTGGTATCAAGGGAAACACATTTCGTTTTTTATTTTATAGCATGCAGAAAATCCAAAGATGGTTTTAATTTGTTTAAAGTGTTTGCTGTGTTTGATGCCCGTAGGATTTGTAGAAGCTATCGTTTTTTTTTCAAATTTTGTCTAAAAAATGCTTTTAGGCTCGTATCTTTCTTTATATCACCATTACGACAAATTACTTCATGAATTAACTTGTAGGGAATTAAAATTCCTTGTGATTAATGCCATTTTTACTGATATTTAAATATTAACTCGTGGTTATAATGACTTTTATGACCACCATAGACTTTAAACCCATTTAGAAACGTTATTGGGAGTAATTAATCTGAGTTTTCTGTAGATGTTACTATTTATATTACTCCTATCCTGTACGGGAATAGGTGTTCGCAATAGATTTGTAGCACCGGATAGATTTATTTCACTCAGGTTATAATTTAGGTTAGTCAGCAATTCATGTTGATACGTATACCTAGTGGATTTGAAAAATTCATTTGTTTAAAAAATCTTTTTTCTCAAAAACCGTTAATGTTACAACTACAATTTTGGTATTGTTGGAAACAAAATTTAAAATACTACATAGTTGTAATATTTTTGTGTCCATAACTTGAAAATCAAGGAAGATATTAAGGAAAAATGTATTTTGTTAAATGTGCTTTCAAAGTTTTTTTTGGGTTTTATTTCGAAATATTCATGGCGTACACATTAAAAATTGTTATTCAAGTGAAGTTACACGCTTTATTACACGCTTACGAAAATATTTATATACACAAACCAAATTTTTATGGTCCAAAATGAATATTTTTCCAGTGATCCTCTTAAATTTTCTCTACGGATCTTTGGGTTGCCATAACTCTTTAAATATGGCGTTTCGGTGAAATTACATAAGATGAAAGAAATTTTTAGAATTGAAAAATCTACTATGTTTTTATAGTATTTAACAAATCTGAACAAATTTAAAAATTCGCAACTGATTAACGGTCCAGCTGATTCAATCCCTCATATGTTTGAATGAAGACTTTCTTGCCTAAGACTACGAATGTTCAAGTTGTAACGTCATTTGATTTTTTACAGACTAACCGCTAAAGGTAAATCTTTCAAATTTCACTTACTGCCTAATGTAACCATCCTCTATTTATAACTGTACTTCAATACGTCATATCTTTTATCATTTGGTCGCAAATGACGTCTTTATCGAAGCATTCCCATTTAATGTAAATTTCCGGGTTATCTCATTGTATCGCTGAATTCTACGTTACAACACCTACTGTGTACATTGTAACTCATGTAGTCTAACCAAAGATAAGGCTAAAATTTACAATAAGCCGCCAACAGAGATTAAACACGAAAAGGAACTGAAAACCACACTATTAATCATAGACCATTGAATTGAGAATTGAGGCCATTTTGAATCTGAAAAACGTTACTGCACTCTAGGGACGATTATGCGAACTACGTGCAGAGCACTGAGTTTTAGTTTTTTGTATATAGTTTAAGAAGAATTTAGGTGTGTTTTGAGTATAAATTTATTCCTGTATCTACAAGGGTATTGTAGTAAATAATTAGGAGACTTTAGAACATGAACGCCTGTGGTGTTTTAGGGAGTTGGTCTTCGGAATTTTTCAAGACGTTTTTCTTTCGATGGTCAAGGCCTTAGCCTTCCTCTTCCTTCCCACCTAACTGGACGTGTTCCTGAAGTGCCTGTCTTGAATGAGAAAGCGATACTTGATAGAGGTAAAAGTAGATAGCTCCTATACGGAACCCAATTCAGTTAGGAAACTCAAGTCTTCTCTCGCTAATTTCATTCCACAAAGCCTTGGACGGAATATCTACCGAGGGAAGGCTAAAACCCTTAACTCTATACACCTTAGACCTTAGCAGGGAACGTTCCAGGGCTCACGACAAATAAAACTCAAGATACAACGACGTAAGACACGTAAAAGTACCGCGTAAAAGGATTTTAACCGCAAAAATTAGAAATATATTGACGAAACCGTCCATTTCCAATCGTTTTCCCGTCATATTTTGAACATAATAAATAGTTTAAACTCGAAAAAAACGCTATTGAATGTTACTTCCACATGCCCAAACCAGCAGTGCTTCTGAAGGTCATTCTGTTTGTGGTCGCGTCTACTAAGCAATGTGTTTGCGATAGATTTCGTTAGCCAAATCTCGTACATACTACAATTTGCGCTCTGTTCGTCCTTAGTTGCAGACAAAATTGACAACAAAAAAAACCATATACGTTAGCACCGGGCTTGTTTATCAAAAAACCGTTACGAATTTTCCTTAGCAACGCTAATTTCTAACTGAAAGTATAAGAATAAATGTATTTTTTTTAATTCACGCACAAAACTAAAGCCATTATTGACTTAATACGACTAAAAACGAAGAAGAACTTAGCAGAAACTAAAAATAAAAGCTTTAATTTCGCATTTTCGTTCCTCATTCTCACGTGGTTATATCCAAACCAAAATTTTTCCTTAGCAACGAGTCTGTTTACATAAATGAAATGCGAAATACGCCTTGGCAACGGGGATTAATAACGATGCTACGGTTTTAAATAAAAGATGGACACGTAAAAAAAGGCGTTTACGATTGATTGAATGTATTTTAAAATAGAACAAAATGTTTAATATTGAAATAGTACTATGCTAAACACTTTTAAGACTGTCTTTCGGACGTAAAGTCAAGAAAACTTAAGTTAAGATGGAGAATTTAGGCAATGCGATCTTTTTCGATTGATTTGGATTCTTCCCTTCCTGTATGAGGATGACAATAGAACCAAAAGGTTTGAGGAAAGAGAATAAAGCGACAAAAATACCAGAATACGAAATTTCTCCCTTTTCCAATTCCTGGAATCCATTATCCCTTCCAACAATGCAATTCATTCGCACAAATCATTTTATAATTATTCATTAACTCTCAATAAAGTCCTCCTCAACATCGGAATTGCATCAATGGCCGACGAGTGATATAGTACATACCGAAATCTAGGCTTTAATACCAAATTAAAACTATCACATCCATAATAATTAATCTACAAGCACGCACGGTATACCAATACGCCAGAACATTTAGTCGTAATTAAAAACTAGGGTAGTTTAAACACGCAAAATATCCAATTGATTCAATGTTGTTTAAATAGACCAACATGGCAGACCGCGTATTGTAAACAAAAATACGATTGCGCCGTCCGCCATGTTGTTTAGTTGTTTTCTATAAGTGGAACAACATGGCAGGCCGCGTCATGTAAACAAATATAGTCACACAAGGTATTAAAACCAGAAGGGTTGCGCATTCCACCATGTTGTTTCGATATTGTCCATAGGTGGAACAATATGGCAGACCGCGTAATGTAACCTAACTAGGTATACCACACCAAAAAATCCAGACTGAATGCGCGGTCCGCAATGTTGATAAGTTGTTTTCTATTCATAAAACATCGCATATCAACAGGTAATATATATATATATATATATATATAATTTATTATTAGGTAATCATCCGGTTAAGGTAGGTTTTTGGATGGACACACCTGCTAAATAAATATTTTGTGAATCCTAACAAAACACAAAATCCAGAATCCTACTCCATTATCAGGTCCCTCTTCATCTCTGAGTACTTTCTTCCTCCCATCATCCCCTATCTAAGACATCCCTATTTCCTGTTCCTTCCCTTTCATCGTTAGTCTAACAATCTCCCCTCTATTACAGTCTCCTAACTTCCCACTATTGCCAATCAATACCCCCTTCATCCACTTTTCCTGCCTCCATAGGATTGCTCCCAACAAACCCCTCCTTTCTCCCACCATACCAAGTACTTCCTCACTCGTTTTCTTCCTTATGCATTTCACCTTCTCCATTCTTCTCCACACCCACATATCTACAATAGCCTCCAGTCTACGTCTATTTTCCTGCTTCAATGACCAGGTTTCCATAGCTAGGCTCCACAACAAAGTTTTAAGAGTCTTTTCTTAATATCCTTACTCAACGTCCCTCTCATCAACTCCCTCCTCTTCCTTGTGAAAGCCTCTTTGCCTATAGTATATTGGAAGCGACCTAATACCTTTGAGTAATATCAAATCTCCGTAGTATATACCAAACTATTAACTCACTATTTTACCGCCATTTCTTCTTATCCTCTTAGACGCAGCAGTTTTTCCAAGTCAACTACCATTTTGTAAGAGTAATTTTCACCAGAGTCGTCCGTCAATACCCTTTCCTCTAAGGGTCCCCAAGGCGCTCCTAAATCACACGCGGAGAAGCCTCATACCCTGAGGGATGTACGGAAGGGATGGCGGTTATCTTAAGAGGCATTAAGTAATTCTCGCCGGCCCAGATCACATCCCTGGGGAACCGTTCACTCGAAATAACACTCGGAGAAGATAATGAGGACATAGTACTGAATCCAGGAAGGGGTAAGTCCCAATTGCAAACATTACATCTTTGAAAGTGGGCTACGTTTTTAATGAGACAGTTGCAATTACGGTTATATATTAAGAGATTAATTAATGTAATTATAAAATTAAGAAGAATTTACTTGATGTTTACGAGTGGAGAACTTTGAACTAAGCAGAAGAAATGAAAAAAATAGAAAAAATAATAAATTTGAATTAGAAACTGAATTAATATGAAAGAAAGAAATTGAAGAAATAAATTAACTCAGGTTAAATAAATAAATATATATCTATAAATATATATATATATATATATATATATATATAAATATAAATATATATATACATAGACTTCAAGAAGGCCGAAAGCTCGAATAATTTACCGTGTGAGTGTCCATTTAAATGTTGATATTGTATTTTTGTTCTATTGTGACGTCCCAGTATATATATATATATATATATATATATATATATATATATATATATATATATATATATATATATACAGGGTTCGTCCGGAAAATAAGTTTACTGATTTTTTCCCGCCACTCCAGGCGCGACCAGCACCGCTCTGATGGGCTGCGATTGGAGGGGGGTATGTTGGCAAGCGACGCTGCTGAAAAAGGCAGTCGGCTCTGAGCTGTGGTGTAGTGAGGAGCTCTGTTAACGCGAACCACCACGCTCGACCCACGTCACGGAACGCGATGCCGAAGTTTTTGGAGCAGCGTTATTCCATCAAATTTGCGGTAAAGCTTGGGAAATCGTCTACCGAAACTGTCGGTATGATAAACCAGGCTTACGGGGAGTCAGCCATGTCCAGAAACATGATCTTTCGGTGGCACAAGATGTTCGTGGAGGGCAGAGAAGAGGTCGACGACGAGTCTTCGAGAGGTTCCCCGATGATGCCTTAGCGGGAGAGTTCCAGGAATGGGAACGCCGCTGGAACAAGTGTATCGACTCACAAGGGTCCTATTTTGAGGAATATTAGCTTAAGATATGTAAAAGTGTAATAATTTTTTTTTCCTGAGCTCAGTACACTTATTTTCCGGACGAACCCTATATATATGTATATATATATATATATATATATATATATATATATATATATATATATATATATATATATATATATATATATATATATATATATATATATATATATATTTATATATAATGGGTTCTTGAAAACAGATGTTTTCCTCAGAGCACTGGAATCGTAAACAGCTGTCGACATTTCAGTAGTAATTTCTTATGATAACTTTTACCACCACACTTTAACCGTATAATCTTGATAGGTTGATTCGTTTACTCCGTGATTTCGTCAATTTTCAATTTCAGACAAACAGTAAAACCCATGACAAAAGAAACATAACTGGCATACCATACGCACAGCTCGACGATACGTCAAAGCACAAAGATGGCTCATCATTGGGTTGCTCAGGCATCTAGCGCCTAGCTAATGGGCGGGGAGGCTATATAGACCGCGTCATGGCCCCCCAGATTGCACCAGTTTGAGTATTTATTGGATAGATCTTCTCAGTATTTTTGCGTGTTTATATATATATATATATACTTTTTTAATATAATATATATATTCTTTTTTTAATATTATATATATATATATATATATATATATATATATCTTGGAGAGCAAAAAACAATATAAGAACACATTTAAAAAAATACTCGTTATTTCTTGATAATTTCGACAGAATGTACCTCCGTCTTCCTCAGAAGAAACAGTATAACTAGGAGTATTGGGGCACCTCAGAAGAGCAGTAGTACTGTTTCTTCTGAGGAAGACGGAGCTAAATTCCGTCGAAATTATTTAAGATATTACGTGTTAGTGTTCTTTTTATGTTTTCGTATATTGTTTGTTGCTGTCGAAGTTTCTTATTCAATACTTCCGTGTTACTTCGACGAAATCATACACACACACACACACACATATATATATATATATATATATATATATATATATATATATTTATATATATATATATATATTTATACACATATATTGACGGATGGGGAACTAACCTAGAGTTAAATCAAAAACGGTTTAGTTCTTCGGGAACATTATATCTTATATTTTAAAAGAGTGTTAACTTGGATAGAAGAGGGGGATTTTAAAAGAAAGAATAAATTTAGGACATTTGAGAACACAGATTAATTATAATAAAGGAATTATGGAAGATATAGACATATGGCCGTGATAAAATGTTTTCCACTCGATGGAAGGTCCCAAAATAATTCTGAATTTTGCCAAAGTCACTTCTTCTATCAACAAACCATTTCATTTTGTTCATTTTTAAAAATATTTCAGGGATTCTCAAGGGTACTCTCCTGTTTGTCAGGATATTTTAAACAGCCAACTGCATGTTGTATCCCTTGAAGAAATAATATACTTTCGACGTCGGATGTCTTCTACGACTCTCATCATGTTTCCTCTTCCTTGAAGCTTCTGGCACACTGTCTCGTTGTTCAAACCCAAAACTCATCTCACTCCCACCTTGCGAAACCCTCTCGTCCCCTATAAAACCCTTCCCTCACCCATACACACACCCTTTTTCTCCAAAAACCCCCTCCCTTGTCCCTCCAAACCCTCTCGCAAGTCCTGACTTTGAAAGTGTAATTAACATCTGCTTGGGTCCAGCTGTATGAGAAAGCAGGGGGTTGGAACGGAGGCTTAGGGGGTGGTTACAGGGGGATGGAGCGGTGTACCATAGGGGTGGGAAGGGGGTGGAAACACCCCTGGAGGGCTTGACAACGACGTTCAGCTAAAATTCAACCATCCCCACCCAACATTTCACATCTCTCCCTAACCATCCTGGTTCTCCCTTCCTCAAAACCGGCTCGAATACCCTTTCTCAGCCTCCGAGAACCCCTTTTCTTCGTCCCGCACACCCCTAGTACCCTTCCCCGCACACTCATACCCTTTTCTCGACCACACAAAACCCTGGAGTGATACTTCATAAAACCCTGGCGGAATGCAAGTGTGTTCTACTCTTAGAGAATGACATGGCTGTGATAGGATTCTCTGTTGTACTGTGTGAGGATGTCCTCTTGTAACACTCATCTACAACACTACATGCGGGACTTACATCCCAAAGGATCATGGCATAGGGTGCAACATTCCAAGGTAATGATTGTCCGAGAATATTACTTTAGTATTCTAATATCATCTGCTTTCTGGAAATGACGATCTTGTTATAGGTTTCCCTTTTGTAGTTTGGGAAGAGATCCCCTTGTAACACTCGTCTACACCACTACATGTGGCCATTACTTCCCAAAGGATTATGGCAGAGGATGACACATTGTCCAAGGTAATCCATCCCCGAGAATATTACTTCATGAGGGTAATCCCAGAAGTACCCGACCAAACGAAGAAAACACGAAAATTTGGGAAGAAAAATGTTTTTGTTTTCCAACTTAATCTCTTCTGAGCCCTATATACGAGGGTCATCCGGAAAGTAGTACCCGTTCGTGAAATAAAGACACAAAAGTAAATATTAACAAACATAAAAAATTTTATTTGAAAGAGGATACTTTAAACTACTTCTCAACATAATCTCCAAGCAAATTAAGGCATTTGTCATAACGTGTGACAAGTTTCTGTATTCCTGCTGCATAGTCCTTCGCCGCCAGCTCATTGAGATACGCGAGGGACCCATCTTGCACAAATTTTTGCATAATGCAGATGGTGTTTAACAATTTCATGAACAATTGTTCGAGAAACATTGGGAAAATGCTCACAGATGTCATCAATTGTGACGCGCCGATCGTTCCTCACGAATTCGTCAACTGAGCTCACCAGTTGGTCTGTAATGACAGACGGTCTCCCCGAACGCTCATCGTCGTGTGTGTTCCCCCTCCCCATGTTGAAGTTGCGACACCACCGCCGAACAGACGACTCGTCCATTACATTGTCTCCATACACCTCCTTTAATTGGCGATGAATATCACATGGGCGAACGTTTCTTGCATTGAGGAATTTAATCACTGCCCTCACTTCACAACTGGCGGCGTTCTCAATTTTTTTAAACATTGTAAACAATCACAGAAACAACACAGGCAATGCTAGCGTCACGCAACTTGGCTCAGAGAAGGCAGACAAGCCACTGAAGCTATCTGACCTCGTCCAGCGGCTACTCGCGTCGTCAGCACTTCATGCGGCACGAACGGGTACTACTTTCCGGATGACCCTCGTACTATTCCCATCGATGTTCTACAAGTTCTATATCCTTTTATATAATTAGAACTGTCTTGCTTCCTAATATAGTCACTAACCTTAGAAGAGCCATCAGCCTAGAAATAGCCATTCACTGTACTCTACATCACTTCTTCACGGTTGGAAAATCTTTGACCACCGAGCTGTTTTTTCAAAGTTTGCAAATACAGAAATAATCCTAAGGGGGCTGAATCTGGCAAGAATAGGGGGAAAGAGGTGGCAATTCAAAGTTTAATTAATGAATTTTGGCCATTATAATGATGGATTTGTGAGCAGGTGCATTGTCTTGATGCAACAACACTTTCTTCTAGAGCCAAATGCATTCACTTTTGTTTGATTTCTTCGCTCAAAACGTTGCAATAATTTCGCAATAATATTCGCCGTTGATAGTTTTTCCTTTTTCAAAGATAATCAATTAAAATTGTCCCAAAAAAACGACGCCCTGACCTTGTCTGCAGATGAAACGGTCTTGGCCTTCTTTGGAGGCGGTTTTCCCTTTTCAAACCATTCTTTTGATTCTTCTTTTGTTTTGGGCGTGAAGTATTGGACCCATGTTTCATCCATTATTATGAAACGGCACATAAACTCTGCTCTGTTGCCGTGAAACTTTGCTAAACACTCTAAATTGAAACATATTCACTACACTGGTTTTGCTCGAGTGTGGGCAAACGGGGGACCCATCTTGCACACAGCTTTCTCATGTCCGAATTTTCAGTTAATATGCGATGTATTGCACATTTTGAAATGTCTACTGTGTCTGCTAGCTCGCGTGTTCGTCCTATGTGTTCCTATCCCTTTTCCTAATTATCTATACATGCATGTACACATATATATATATATATATATATATATATATATATATATATATATATATATATAGTACAATACACAGTAACACATAATATAGAAACACAAAAAAAGAGTCACACTCACACGTATTTTCTTGATATTTCGACGGAAACAATCCGTCTTCCTCTGAAGATATAGAAGTAATGACTGTTGACCAATGAAAGTTGGGAGTCATTACTTCTATATCTTCAGAGGAAGACGGATTGTTTCCGTCGAAATATCAAGAAAATACGTGTGAGTGTGACTCTTTTTTTGTGTTTCTATATTATGTGTTACTGTGCATTGTACTATTCGGCACTTCCGTGTTACGTCTATGAAAGCATATATATATATATATACACATATTATTAGGTAATCTACCGGTTAAGGTAGGTTTTGGGATGGACAAAGCTACTAAATAAAACATTTTGTGACTCCTAATTAAACACAAAATCCAGCATCCTACTCTACATCAGGTCCCTCTTCATCTCTGAGTACCTTCTTCCTCCCTTCGTCTCCTATCCAAGACATCCCTATCCCCTGTTCCTTCCCTTTCCTCGTTTGCCATTAACATTCTCCCCTATATCACAGTCTTCAACATCCCACTACTGCCAATCAATACCCCCTTCATCCACTTTTCCTGCCTCCTTAGTAATATCTCCCAACAAACCCCTCTCTTCGCCCACCATACCAAGTACTTCTTCATTTGTTTTCCTTCTTTCGGTCCATTTCACCTTCTCCATTCTTCTCCACACACCCACATATCTACAATAGCCTCCAATCTACGTCTATCCTCCTGCTTCAATGACCACGTTTCCATAGCCACACATAACTACGCTCCATGTCAAAGTTATCAAACGACTCTTTTCTTAATATCCTTACTCAACATCCCTCTCATCTTAACTCCCTCCTCCTTGTCTGAAAGCCTCTTTGCCTAATTGCGCAATTCTTCTCCTTACGTCCCTACTACTTTGAAACCGTGTTGGTCCAAAACACTTCCGAGGTACGTTTAAACTGTTCTACCTGCTCTAGTTTAATTGCGCTCCTATTTTAATGTTAATGTTTAATGCCTGTGACTTTGACCGAGTTGGTTTTAGGAGCTATATATGATGAAAAATTTTGTTAAACCAACTTCAATTTTTTTTAAATTTAACATCATTTTAATTTTATTAAAAAACTATAAAGAAATAAAAATAATGTTTAAAATACCTGAGTTGTCGTTTTTTATAAATATTCATCATTGTTTACGTAACAGATCAGCAATATCAGATTGTAATTTTAATCTTTTTTTCCATAAAACTTTCCCAAACACTCAAAAATCTTAACCACTTGTAAATTTTACGTCATAGGTGTAATTGTCCTGTATTAAACTGTCCCTTCCTTTAAAGGCTGACCGTCGGTCAAGGTAGCACACGACCCTTCATCGACCTTTGCCCTCACAGGACCTTCCCATATGCATTCATCTCACGTATCCATATACTCCCCTTTTATATATACATTAATGGGTCTGGGAATGTTTACCGTCCACTTGAACCTCTTATATTTGCTCAGGGCCTTACACAGGCATCCTGCGCCCCCCCCCCTGGACCAAGGTCAACACCCATAACCCACCGCGCGCCACACAGAAGCCCAGATATTAAAGATACCAACCCCTAAACCGACCCAAAATGGTCGGTTCATATTCTTCCAACCCTGTTCTGCTCGGCCTAATTAACTTTTTGAACACGCAGCGGCAGTAATTAGTGTTCCCAGGAGGTTAAGATCTTATCAGAGATACGTTTTCTGTCTTTTGCCCAGTCCAGACATGATAATTACTCCGATATCAAATTTTAAACAAAATCAAAACGAAAATTAAGATCGGTATGTTGTTCATATTACACTGATTCAGTCCCTATGCAGAAGAAAACGAGGGAGAACCCATTAAGAAACTTAATTTTGTCTCAAAATCTAGTGTCTATACGCCAAATATTTCGTTTCCTCATCTTCAAAGTAATCACTCCATTCGTATACCTTCTTATTCCACTGTTTATAAAGATTTCTTCAACAACTTTCGACGTGGACTATCAAGATAGGAGTGCATCTATCAACTTACTTCCACTTTTGACGGTGAATCCAAATGTGGAAGTAAGTTAATGCATATACTTTGACACTATGAAACGCCGATTTTAAAGAAGTCCATCATTCACGCCGTTCACTCATCCACGAAAGTCGTGAAGGTCGTCAAAATAATTTTTTGTGCCAGAAAACATAGCTGCTACGTAAGAACTAGTACAGGAAGACTGTTGTTAATAGCAACCCTCGTAAGAAGGGTTGACAGGTTTCAGTTCAATAAGTTACATTTTATATGCGAAGACGATTCGAAAAGGCGGGTCCCCTATTTTTTCTTTATGAAAAAACAAATTTATTCTCTCTAATTTGTGCACATCGTACGGAAATACTGAGCATTTAGCTATTTTTCTATGTAGTCGCCTTGAAAATCAATCACTTTTTGCATTCTTGTAAGCAGCTTTTTAATACCGGCGTCGTACCTTTCTCCCGCCGTATCGCGAAGCCAACTGAAGACTACATCTTGCACTTTTCCTCGTCTGACTTGAATTTCTGTCCTCCTAAGGTGTTTTTTGAGAGCGGGAAACAAATGGTAGTCGCTTGACGGCAACGTCCTCCGGGCTGTAAGGAGGGTGGTCGATGATATCCCATCAGCGGAATTCATTGAGTAGGGTGGTCGTTTGATGTGAAGACACGTGGATGTGCAATGTCATGATATGCAAACCCACTCCTTTGGTGAGGAGACACCTTGTTTGTAACTGATTGACCTCTGACACACACTATTCTGCAGCACGGAGAAGTAACCACTCTATCTTCATTTTATAAGGCCTTCCTTTATCTAAATGAAGGGTAATTCTCCGCACCATCTCGTCAATTGGAGCGACCGTTGATTCCAATGCCAAACTCGGCCGCCCCATCGACCGCTGCTTAAGGTAGGTTTTTGGATGGACACAGCTCCTAAACAAATATTTTGTGATTCCTAACAAAACACAAAATCCAGCATCCTACTCTACATCAGGTCCCTCTTCATCTCTCCGTACTTTCTTCCTCCCATCATCCCGTCCAACATCCCTATCCTGTTCCTGTATATATATATATATATATATATATATATATATATATATATATATATATATATATATATATATATATATATATATACTTTCGTGGACGTAACACGGAAGTGCCGAATAGTACAATACACAGTAACACACAATATAGAAACACAAAAAAGAAGAACACTCACACGTTATTTCTTGATATTTCGACGGAAACAATCCGTCTTCCTCTGAAGATATAGAAGTAATGAAATATCAAATGAAATATCATGTCGAAATATCAAGAAATAACGTGTGAGTGTTCTTCTTTTTTTGTGTTTCTATATTGTGTGTTACTGTGTATTGTACTATATATATATATATATATATATACATACAGGAACGGAATATATGTACAGACGACAGCCGTGCTGTCGAAACGTAAAATAACAAATTGTGAGTGTCCTTTCTTTGTCTCTATATTCTAAAAATCTACATCTGTGTTTTTATATATTTGTGTGTCGCCGAAGAGCGTTCCATTTCGAAGATATTTTATATATATATATATATATATATATATATATATATATATATGGGTCGCGGTAGTCCAGTGGGTAAAGCGTTGGACTGCTGACCAGAGGGTCCCGGGTTCGATTCCCGGGCAAGTCTCTGTGCACCTGCAGCTCAACCCAAGCTATGTGATTTTCCGGATAGTACCAGATCTTCCTGGGAAACCATAACCGGCACAGGGAAAGGAACTGGCACCCATACTCTGATGTGTGAATAGGGCTTATAGTACTGGGAGAACTCTACCGTCACCCATACAAAACTGACCTTCGGGTTGGTGGTTGGAAACCGTGCCGATAAATATAAAATATAAATAATTCAAAATTTTATAGTTTAGCACTACGACAACAGGTTATATTTCAATAGAATTGATTTGAGTTTAATTAATCTTTTTTGACGAATGAAAATCTTCGATGGAGTCGTCCGAAATCATTTGTTGTACCAGAAAAATTGGATGCCATGGCCAGAAATAGTACGAGGGTCATCCGGAAAGTAGTACCCGTTCGTGCCGCATGAAGTGCTGACGACGCGAGTAGCCGCTGGACGAGGTCAGATAGCTTCAGTGGCTTGTCTGCCTTCTCTGAGCCAAGTTGCGTGACGCTAGCATTGCCTGTGTTGTTTCTGTGATTGTTTACAATGTTTAAAAAAATTGAGAACGCCGCCAGTTGTGAAGTGAGGGCAGTGATTAAATTCCTCAATGCAAGAAACGTTCGCCCATGTGATATTCATCGCCAATTAAAGGAGGTGTATGGAGACAATGTAATGGACGAGTCGTCTGTTCGGCGGTGGTGTCGCAACTTCAGCATGGGGAGGGGGAACACACACGACGATGAGCGTTCGGGGAGACCGTCTGTCATTACAGACCAACTGGTGAGCTCAGTTGACGAATTCGTGAGGAACGATCGGCGCGTCACAATTGATGACATCTGTGAGCATTTTCCCAATGTTTCTCGAACAATTGTTCATGAAATTGTTAAACACCATCTGCATTATGCAAAAATTTGTGCAAGATGGGTCCCTAGCGTATCTCAATGAGCTGGCGGCGAAGGACTATGCAGCAGGAATACAGAAACTGTCACACGTTATGACAAATGCCTTAATTTGCTTGGAGATTATGTTGAGAAATAGTTTAAAGTATCCTCTTTCAAATAAAATTTTTTATGTTTGTTAATATTTACTTTTGTGTCTTTATTTCACGAACGGGTACTACTTTCCGGATGACCCTCGTAATTAGAAGATCGCCACGAGAGTGAGATTGAGGAATTCTTTGTGGGTTTATTAGGGCAAGTATTCCATTTAAATTTGCCTGTGAAAAACAAAAATTTACCAAAAGTTTCGAATATATTTCGAGTGCATCGATCAACTTACTTCCACTTTTGACGATGAAGCTACATCCTTTGCCGCTGTGAACATGCTTCTATAACGAGTGAATCATGGCCGAGGTTCGCTATGCGTCGAAGTCGTGAAGGTCGTCTCCCAAAATCAGGTGTTTAGCCAGAAAACATCGATCCTGTGCAAGAACTATTAAAAGAAAGATTGTTATGTGACCTATCGTGAGATATAGGAATTCTTTTGGGATTAGTACGACGAGAATCAATAAGATATTGCACGAACATTTGAGCTGTGAAATTAAAAATTTACGAAAAGTTATTAACATTTTCAAATTCGACATATTTGTAAGAATTTTAAAAATCGGTCTAAAATAATTAATCGAATCCAACAATCTTGAAGACTGCCGAGTTTAAACTTTAAGACGATTCATAATCGCGGGAGTTTACCATTAAAAAAGAACTGAGAAGTTTTGAAAAGTGAACCGCGAGATGGAATCCGAAACCCCTTTCATCATCAACCCCCCCCCCCCGCAACCGTCACCATTCTTACAAAATCCACCCCCAACAGGAAAACCATCCCCTTTCCCACATCCATATTTCCCCTGTTCATTATTCCAGTGTAACTCAGAGAAAGAAGTCTTCATTAATACGATTCATTCTCCATTCTCTTCCAAAATAGAAAGGGGGGAACATTTCCAAGGGAACCAAAGGAGCAACCAAGGAATATTTCCCCCAACCAACCCTCACACCCCTTCTTAATCCTTTTCGGCACCCCCGAAAGAGTCTACCTGGCCACGCCCCACCTCAATCCCTCTTTCAACCCATCATAACCACCCCAACCGCACATTATTGCACGTAGCTTGGATATTCGCGAGTTTCTTCGCAGATCGGAGTCTCCAGGACAACCTGAGCCTTTTGAATACCAAGTTCTTCTCAAAAAGCTTCTTTCTTCCGTCTTCTTGTATGCCTGGACGCATCTTACGTTTCGTCCTAAGTCTGAATTGCATCGTTCGGTGGGTGCGCGAAAAAATAAGAAAATTATGTAGGGTACGTTCCAAAAAGCTATGTAATTATTTTGAAAAATTTTATTTATTGCATAGATTTGCTCAAATTCTTAAAGTTCTTCAAAGTAACTGATGGGTAAAATTTAGCACTAGTTGGACTCAGACGAAAACACCAAAAAACACACCAAAAAAAGCGATTCACTAAGGTTCGAAATTTTTGGTGGTAACTGCCACCTTTCTCAAGGAAGAGAGGGGTATTTTCAATCCCTCTGCGTTATATTTCCTCAATTTGAAACATGGTCCTGATTAGGAGAAAGCAGACGATGCCATAGAATCTGCGGAAGACATGCAGCAACTATTATTATCTAGGGTATTGAACTTCTTCCGCAAATGTGCATTTAAATACAACAATTTCAAAGTTTAAAAAAAATAGCCTCGACCGGGAATCGAACCCGGATCACTCTCAATGTCCAGTCGAGTTCAATAGCCAGTTAAGCTATCAAGGCGTCCTCTCTTAAACTCTAAAATTTTGGGAGCTTTTTCAAAGGAACACGATGCTGTACCGAAACCTAAGAGGACATCTCGATAGCTTAACTGGCAAAAGCACTCGACCGGACTTTGATAGGTATCCGGGTTCGATTCCCGGCCAAGGAGAAAAATTTTTACACTCTGGAATTGTTGCATTCAAATGCACATTAGCTAAACTTTGAAATTTTGGACGCTTTTAAAGAAATATGATCTTGTGGCGAAATACCAAACATATGATGTCACAGGCATTCGTAGTTGTGGGCTACGCGCCACTGTCCACGAGACGAATAATGTTTACACTCCGAAATTGTTGCATTGAAATGCAGAAGATGTTAAAATGGAAAGAGACAAAGTGAAAGGACGGAAAGAGCAGAAGAGGATAGGACTACTATTATGGAGAGAGAACACTCTATACGGCAAATAAGAAGAAATGGATGATATTTGTCCGCCGTTTGACCAATGGCCAGTTAGGCCAATGTGGCGCGTCTCTTTCTTCTGGCTATGCGTGCCACGAAACGCACTGTTCCTATTCTCTATGATGCTTCATGATTGTTATACCAACTGTCCTCTCCTCTTGTGCGTTGTCTGTTTCTCCTTTGGTGGGTGAAACAGCTCCCTAACGCCATCTCTTGGCCAAAGAATCAAAGGGCACTTGGTTGCTTAAAGCATTGCAGATCTCAGTGTAAATTACATTTCCTGGATAGCTCAAGTAGTTAAGAGCCTCCGCCCAATGACAAGAGGAAAGATTGGGAGTTCAAGTTCCGGTCATGGAAAATATGTTAACATTCGTGATCTGCTGGATTCCGCCTTCCCCACCTCTCCTGTGTTCGTCCTTTGCGTGTGTATTTATCCCTTTTCCTTATATCTGTTTCTATATAAATAAATATATAGCCATTCCACTGAGGAAGACCAAGAGATATGTATATATGGACAAAAATTATGAAGGAAATTACAAAAATTTAACTACTGATTACAATATTTTCTCAAACCATAGATCGTTAAAGTGAATGATTGTATAGATGGAATCTCAAGTTGTTAATTTAGTGCTTTTTTATCTAATTTAAGGTTTTAAATATGTTTATAACATACTAAATTACTTAAATGAAAATGCAATCACGAAGTTTAAGGTTTATCTCTGTCATGTGTCTTTTTATGAGGGGAAAAAACTAACTTTGCACTTCCACATAAACAATTCTTTATGAACTTCTTCATAGAGAATAATCTTCTTCATAAACTGGCTCCAACTACTTCATCAGAAATACTGAAATTAATATAGTATGCCAAAATCCATTCTCACTTGGCTTATTGTGTTGTTTCATGGGGAAACACAAGTGCTGCTGCTAGGGCATTCTCTATGCAAAAAAGAGCTTTGAAAGTTATGGCAAACGTGTCCATCAGGTTTCCAGGAAAGCCATTATTTCTAAAATTTAATATAATGACACTACCAAGTATGTACATTTTTTACTGTGCATTATTTGTAAAAAAGAAAGAACCCTACTTTATTCTTACCAAACTCCACGGTTCATGCTTATTTGACCCGTGGGAGTGAAAACATACATATTTTACAACAGTTATGTGCCAGACGTGGTCCCCATCACTCAGCTTCGTTTATTTTTAACAAACTGCCTTTGAATATAAAACTTATTTCAAATATTAACGTTTTTAAGACAGAATTAAGGAAACTTCTACAGCCAAATGGTTATTACAATGTAAATGAATTTTTATATGATAAGTTATGACAACATGTACGCTTTGATGTCTTGCCTGACAATGTTCTATGTCGCATGTATGACCTACAGAACAATAAAGATTATTATTAAGTTTAATTTCTTTTTTTTTCCCTCATCAATACCATCAGGATTGCAATTATGTCTAAGGTATACATTACTTCAATTGAACGAATTTCACAGACAGATTCCTATACCCTACCCTATATATATTTCTCCCTAGATCGTTAAAAATAATTGTTTATCCAGCTGGAATCTCACGTAATTAATGCAGTACTTATACTGTTTAATTTTAACTTAATTAGTGACGTTAAAAATGCTTATAATAAATGTAATTACTTAAATAATGATACAGTCAGGTGTACAATTGCGTCTAAGGTATACATGAGGTGTGTTCAAAAAGTAAGTGAACTTTTCAAAAATTTCGCGTAAAAAAATACATTTTTGAATTTCAATTTTTTTTTGGCTTTTTTGTGTCGGTACACATGTCTCGACCATTTTTTAAAGGTTTAAACACTGCAGCATAATTATTTTTCTACTGACTTGATTGAATATACAAAAATTAGATATGTTTTGGTGTTCTGGGAGATTTTGTGCCATAAAAAAATGAATTGCTCAAAGAATTTTTATCAAATTTTTCGTAAAAAATGGAATTAAATGCTCGAAAACACTTGAAATGTCGACAATGACATACTGTCAGTCTGCTCTGAGTTTAAAAAAATATTTATAAGATTGGTCAAAGCGTTGGCAAAATTGTATTGCATCCAAGGGGTGGATTACTACGAAGGGAGCAATTTTGAATATTGAAGAATAAGTCTATATTTTTACATGAAAATGTAAATCACCTTATTTTTTTAAATTACACCTCTTTCATTACTTCAATTACACTTAAAGAGGTTTCCAATACCCTACACTTCCTCATAAAATAAATCATTAAAGTAACTATTTACCTTAATGGGATTTTGAATTAATAAATTCAGGGCTTTCACCATCTAATTTAAAACCTATTTTGAGGCATTAAATGTGCTTAGAACATTTTTCATTACTTAAATAATAATAAAATCAGGATTGCATTTACTTCTTAGGTGCATAATACTTTAATTGCATATATTTAACAGACGATTTATTTACTCTATATTTCTCAAAACCCTAAAATCATCAAAAAGAACGTTTATCTATCTGGGATCTCACGTAAATAATTCAGTGCTTCTACTGTTTAATTTAGAGTTACTTTAACGATATGATTATGTTAAAACAAATTTTCCTATCATATCATAAATACAATCAGGTACGCAGTTACGTCTAAGGTATATAATATTCCAATGACACTCATTTCACATAGGTTTAAGTACCTATTACTTCCTCAAATCCCAGCTCATTAAGGTGAATCTTAATCAACCTAGTACTATCTCAAATAGTGAATTTACAGCATCTACGATCTAATGTAAACCTATTTTTAGGCTTTAAATATAATTATAACATATTTATTTACCACATTAATAATTAAACCAGGGGTGAAATCACGTCTAAAGTATAAAATATTACTTCAATTGCAAAAAGTTCAAAATAGGTTAAAACCTCCCATATAAAACCTCAAACCATAACTCATTTAAGTGATTTCCTATCTAGATGGGATCTCAAGTAATTAATTTAGTGGTTCTAATTTCTAATTTAAACCTTATTTAAGATTTTAATATGATTAGAATTAATAATAATGGTTAAAACAATTAAAAATCTGGTTTGAAGTTAATTTTACTATTTTTTACTACGGTTTATACCACTTAAAACAAAGGCCGATATGTTTATGTTTGTTTTTAGCATTTATTTAGTGTATTTTAATGCTTCTAAGAGAATGAAATTTTTAGTTAGAGTTCTGTTATTCAAACTTGATAATAAAGGTCTAGTTTGGTGGAATTTTTAATAATTCCTACGACGTTTTGAGACTATAAACCCATCAAATAAATACTGATTTTTAATATCTTCATGTCCAATTTATTATTTTATTGTTCATTGAGCAGTTCCTAGTACTTTAAAGCAGGTAAAATTATGATTAAAAGCCCTGTTTTTAATAAAAAATATTATGAGTCTGGTTTGGTGTAGTTTTTTAATACTTTAAGCATTGATTTAAAATTATTAAACCCTTCAAAAAGAGGCTTATCTTTAAGATTTCCTTGTTTCATTCTTCATCTTAGCGTTTACTTAGCGGTTCTTTATCCTTTTAAGTAATTTTTATTTTTTAAAGTGACGTTTTTTATAATTGACAGTTTACTTCTGGTTTTGTTTCATTTTTGCCATTTTTTACAGAGATTTTAAACGGTTAGCCGGTCCGGAAAAGACCGAATTTGAAAATCAATTGTTTAATTCTTTCTTTTAGCGTAAAAAGAGTGATTCTTAGCCTTTTTAAGTAGGTAATATTGTTGTTAAAAGTACTGTTTTTCATTATTTACAACTTAATTATGGTTTTATTTCATTTTTGGCAATTTTTACGGAGATTTTAAACGGTTAACAGGTCCAGGAAAGACCGAATTTGAAAATCAATTGTTTAATTCTTTCTTTTAGCGTAAAAAGAGTGATTCTTAGTCTTTTTAAGTAGGCAATATTGTTTCTAAAAGTGCCGTTTTTCGTAATTGACAATTTAATTCTGGTTTTGTTTTATTTTTACCACTTTTTCCCCAGATTTTAAACGGTTAACCGGTCTGGAAAATACCGAATTTTAATTCTTTTTTTAGCGTTTAACGAGCTGTTTTTACTCTTTCAAAATAGGTAATATTATTTTTTAATTGCTATTTTTCATAATTGATATCCGGTTTTATGTCAGTTTTACCACTTTACTGACTGATCTTTCATATTCACTTGTTTAAATCTCAGTTTTAGTGTTTATCAAATGGTTTTTAACCCTCTTGACTTAGTCATTTATTTTAATCATAGCACTGTCCTTCATAGGTGATATTTTAATTTTAGTTTTAATGTTTATATTAATACTTGTTACAATAATATAAAACAGTAAACCCTTCGTTAAAAAATTACTAATCTTTGAAATTCAACTATTCTATTCTTTGTTTTTGCAATTATTGAGCGGATTTTAATGCTTTTGAGAGAAAAAAAAGTTTTGCCTAAAGTGCTGTAATACATAATTAATATTTAAGGTCCAGTAAGTCGTAATTTGTAGCACTGACAACGGTTCAAAACTGTAAACCCTTCAAACAAAGTCTAATCTTTCAAATTTACTTCTCTTAATCCTTTTTCTAGCGTTAATTGAGCGGTTCTAAGTCCTTTTGCTAAGATTGCTGTTTTTCATAGCTCATAATATAATATTGGTTTCGTGTTATTTTCACTGCTTTATACAATGGTTTATAAACATTTAACAGGCCTAGAAAAGACCCTATAAAATTCCCTTTTTCAATTCTTTGTTTAAATGCTTATTTAGCGGTACTTAGTCCTTTCAAGTAGGTTATATTTTTGTTAAAAATGTCGTTTCTCATTTTTTATTAATTTAATATTGTTTTGGTGAAGTTTTTACCACTTTTCACTAAGGTTTACAACAGTTACTCGGTCCGGAATAGACTGACTTTTAAATTCTATTGTATAATTCTTCATTTTAGCGCTCATTAAGCGGTTTTTAATGCTTCGATTTAAGTAATATTATAGTTAAAATTGCTGTTTTTCACAATTGATAGTTTAACTATGGTTTTATGCTAATTTTACCAATTTTTTCAATTGTTTGAAACAGTAAAGGGAGACACGTTTAAAAATTCACCCATTAAATTCTTCGTTTTTAGTGTTCATTAAGCAGTTTTTTAATGCTTTAAATTAGATAATAATATTGTTAAAAAGTGCCATTATTCCTAATTGATAATTTAGGTCTTGTTTTTCTGTCAATTTTACTATTTTTTTACGACGGTATAAAACAGGCAACATTTCCAAAAGAACTGATCTTTAAAATTCACCTGTTTCGTTATTCATTTTAGCGTTTATTTAACAGTTTTCAATGCCTTTAAATTAGATAATATTATCGATAAAAGTGCTCATTTTTCATTATTGATAATTTAGGTTTTTTTTTGCTTCAATTTCACCAAATTTTACGATGGTATAAAACAGTTAACAATTCAAACAAAGGCTGATCTTTGAAATTCACCTGTTTATAATTCTTCGTTTTAATTTTAAGTTTTATTGACCGGCTTTAGGTCCTTAAAATCAGCGATATTATTTATAAAATTGCTATTTTTCTTAATTGATAAATTAAGTCTAGTTTTATGTTGATTTTTCTACATTTTTTCAACATTTTCACACAGTAAACACTTCGAAAAAAGACTAACCTGTTGGAATCTCCTCTTTAGTGTTTATCAATTGGTTTTTAGTCCGTTTAAGCAGGCAGTATTATTGTTCAAAGGGCTGTTCTTCATAATTCTAAGTTTAATTATGGGTTGATGTTATTAAAACAGTTTTCTACACCCATTTTAAACAACAGACAGCTTTACTTTAGTCAGTACTTGCCCGTCAGTCTCTCTGAATCTCAACAAATCCCATGTTATTCTTACCTTAGTCATTCCTTAGTGCCATAAAACTCCCTCCAACTCACAAAACTACCCCCTTTGCTTTTTAAACTCACAAGCCACCCCCCTTCCCCAGAAATTTTTCCCACAATCCTTCGCACCGAGCTCCTTCCAACCATCTCTTCCCAAACCCCCTTCCATGAATATTGATGGATGAATTCAAATTAGCTCGATTCACTCTCTCCCCCTTCTTACCTCCCTCACCCTTTGACACCCCCTACCATTCACCCTCCGGCCTTCCGACTTTACCCTTCCCCGCATTTCCCCCCGTCGACTCCCGCCAAAATGAGAACCTCCCTCCTCCCCCCTATCCAAAATTTCCCTCATCCCCTGTTGAGAACCGCCGTTCTTCCTGCGGGGGAAAACTTTTCAGTCGTTCCTTTCTGGATTCATATCTCCACAAAACCCCTCCTCCCCCATCTCAAACCCCTGTACAACCCTCCCCCATCTTTCCAAGCGGCCAGGGTACGACGCGATCCCTTTTGTCGTCACGTGGTCCAACCCCTTTCAACCAATAGGCTTTGAGCTTTTCAACCCTTTTATATTGTTACCGGAACTTCAACCCATCTCTGGTCTTGAAGACGGAAGTCTTGAGCTTGAGGAAACCCTGTCAGGGTTTCTTAAGGAAGGATTCGCTTAAATACGTGAGATCCTAGCTAGATAAACATTTTTTGAATGATCTAGGGTTTGGAGAAATATTAGGTAGCTGAATCATCTGTCAAATACGTGGGATTGAAGTTATGTCTATGTAATTTCTTGGAGATTAACCAGTCGGAATAAATCGTAATTTTATCTTAATTTGAAGGAATTTTATGAATAAGGAGAACTTGATATCAGAAGAAAAATTAGGGACTGTAAGGTAATAAAAAACATTACAATCACAATTAATCTGTGCCGATGTCTTTGAGAATCCTCATTCTATTTTTTTTCAAAAAATTAATTAAGAAAATAATAATAAAGGTTTAGACAATGAATTAAACGAGTGAAATTTAAAAAGTTATACTTTTACGGAGCACTTAACCGTTTTAAAACTATTTAAAAAGTGTTGAAAACTTCAAAAAACAGAATTAACGTATTAAATACGAAATACAGCACTTAAAACAAAACTATTAACCACTCAAAAGCCTTAAAAATCGCTCAATAAACGCTAAAATTGACAATATAACGAGTGCATTTCAAAGATCAGTGTTTTTTGAAAGGTTAACTGTTTTAACCAGTAGTAAAAAGTATCAAAAACAACAAAAAACCGGAATTACATTAATGATTATAAAAAACAGCAGTTTTAACAATAATATTACCTACTTGATAGGAATAAGAACTGCTTAATAAATGCTAACACAAAGACTGAAATGGTTAATCTTAAATATCAGCCTTTGTTTATAGGGTTTATTTGTTTAAAACAATGTTTAAGTAGTTAAAATGACATCAAATAAGAATTAAAATATTAATTACGAATTACAGCACTTTTGATAATTATAATATTAACTACTTAAAAGCATAAAAATCTCCCTAAAAAGCTTATAAGGGGAATTAAACAAGTTAATTTCAAAGATCTTTTTTCCGGACCAATTAAGTGTTTTAAACCGTTGTAAACAGTTGTAAAAATTACACCAAACCACTATGCAACTATCAACTACAAAGAAAAGTTGATGTCGATGATTTCAATTTCTTATTGTTCCATAAAATGTATCAATTTTCAATACAATTATATTGTTTTCAGTTTGGTTACATTTGGTATACTTTTATTTCTTAAAAAAGTTATTTCTCCTACCTCTAAGACAGAATCTGGTTGTTGTAGAAGACTTTGGAAAGTTGAAAGTTCGTTCTGACTGAATTTGGTGACTTACATTTCTCTTTGGTTCATGAAATCTAAAAAAATTAAATAAATTTCCAATATGATTGTGGATATTATAAAGAGTACAACATTTCAGGCTTTTAGAAACTATAAAAATATCCTCAGTACGACAAAAAATTGACCAAGGTTGAAGGGTTTTAAAGTCTATAATCCCATCGTTCTTCTTAATTTAAGGTTCTATTTATTCTAAAAAATGTATGAAATTGAAATAAATACTAAAATTATTTCTGCACTATTTTAAAACAGGCTATAAGCTCAAAGGAATTTTCTTAGTCTTTCCTCTAAGTTAAACATTCATGGTGGTAGAAGATGTTGAAAGTCTGTAGTCCCTTCATTTTTGATGATTTCCAATTCTCTTTATCCAATTATATTTATCAAATTTCAATTTGTTTAAACTATATTTATTTTGGATATTTAAAGTACGCTCCAAGCTTCAAGAAACTATGTTAGTCTTATCTTTAAGGAATACATTGATTGTGTTAGGAGTGTTTCAAAATATGCAGTCCCTTCGTTGTTAGTGATATCAACTTTTATTTATTTGAAAATATTTATCAAATTGAAATAAATTGAAAATTTATTCGTAAAAGGTGATTAGAGTAGACTTCATTCTTCAAGGAGTTGTATAATTCATTACGCTAGCAAAGAAATTGAGTGTGGTGGAAGAGTTTGAATGTCTGCAGGCCCTTCGCTGTTAGCGATTTCCGGAACTTCTTATTCGTTAAAATGTATTATACTAAATAAAATAAAATGAATCGTCCTGGTTATGTTAAATGGTCTCTTAACTCTTAGAAACTCTATCAAGCTTTCCTCTATAGAGGAAACCTATTGTGGTAGAAGAGTTTTTGAGAAAGCCTGCTAGCCTATGACATCGTATTTGTGTATTTTAAGATCACTAAAATCCACCAAATTAAAATAAAAACTAAAATATTTCTGTGCTATTTATTTAAAGTATGGTTTAAGCTCCGAGGAACTGGAAAAATCTTTTCTTTTAAATACAAATTGAATGTGCTATAAGTGTTTTTGAGAAAGTCTGCAATCCCTTTCGCAACCGTAGTTGGGAATTAAAAGTCTTTTCCATTTGATACAATGTAGCAAATTAAAATAAGAATTGACTAAAAAAAATATTTGTACTATTTATTTTTAGCAAGATTTTTTCTCCAAGAAACTGGTAACTTTTTTTTAAATACAAAAATTGAATGTGGTAGAAGTGTTTAAAAGTATGAAATCCCTTTCGGGTCGTAGTTTGGGATTTGAGATTTTTTTACTCGAATTAATTTACCAAATTGAATTTAAACAACAAGATTTTTGTAATAAATATCTAGGGTATGGCTTTAGCTCCAATAAACTGCATTCATCTTTTCCCTAAGAACCAAATTGAATGTGGTAGAAGGGTTTGAATGCCTGCAATCCCTTTGCAGCGTAGTTGGGGGATTTTAAGGTTTTTTACTCGATAAAATGAACCAAATTAAAAAACCCTGCACAATACTTATCCTTTTTAATTAACATACAGTTTAATCTCTAAGAAAATACATTTATCTTCTCCCTGAGGCCTAAATTGAATATAGTAGAAGATTTTTGATACTCTGCAATCCCTGTCGCATCGTAGTTAGGTTTTTAAAGTTCTTCTACTAAATAAAATTCATAAAATTGAATAAAAACCTAAAACATGTAGGTCCTATTTATTTTGAGTATGGTTTGAGCTCCAAAAAAACTACATTCACCTTTTTTCTTATAAACAAGTTGAATGAGGTAAAAGAGTTATTGGGGAAGTCTGCAATGCCTTTCGCATTATAGTAGGGTATTTTAAGTTCTTTTTTACGCGAAAAAATGTACCAAATTGAAATAAAACTAAAATATATTTGCAATACCTATTTAATGTATGGTTCAAGCTCCGAAAAACTTTAACAATCTTTTCTCTAAGACACAAATTGAATGTGCTGGAAGTGTTTTTGAGAAAGTCTGCAATTCCTTCACATCGTATTTGAGGAATTGAAGTCATTTTTACTCCATAAACTGTAAACAATTACAAAAACTATTAAATATTTGTAATTACTATTTAGAATATAGTTTTAGCTCCAAGAACCTGTATCAATCTTTTCTCTAAGACACTAATTGAATGTGCTAGAAGTGTTTTTGAGAAAGTCCGCAATCCATTCACATCGTATTTGGGGAATTGAAGTCATTTTTACTCCAAAAACTATTAACAATTAAATAAAATAATAAATATTTGTAATGAATATTTAGAGTATATTTTAAGCTCCAAGAATCTGTATCAATCCTTTCTCTAACCCCGAAATTGAATGTCCTAGAAGTGTTTGAAAGTCTAAAGTCGTATCACATCACGTGAGTACATCCCAAGCACAGCTGGTTGGAGATTTTAATTTCACCCTCCTCCCCATCATTTTGAAGGAAGCCGATGTTTGAAATGAGTGTGGATTGGCGTGCTTGCTTTAGTGGGTTTTACGAGACCGCTGTCGGCATATCAGGGAGGAGGGTAGCGAATATGTGGGATGGTTTGCAGAATGCCTTATGAGTGCAGAAGGGAGAAACGAACCTAATTAGAACCAGTCTGCGGTTATAAGTGAGAAACAGACCGAAGGGAGGCTGTCAGGGGATGTATAGGAGAGACAAGGGGCGCATACCGCCGGCCCTGACTCAAAAACGGACCATGTACACGACGCAGAAGAATGGTTGAAGTCCCTATCTTGTTTTAAGACCAAAACACCAACCAAAACTCTTTGAAAAACATAAAATATCCTAAAAATCAGTCTTCCGAACCATAATGTTGTACACTAATACACACTTAATGGCCAAGAAAATCATATTTTATGGATTTTACCCCTATTTTACGCACAGCTGAGCATTAAACTAGGACCTAAGTAAAGTTTTTAACTTACTGAGGGCATAGCAAGAAGGGCAGAAAAGGGAAGTTAGTACTTCCACGTAAAGATTTATAAAGGTTTTTCACTTACCTACTCTAATATCTTGCTTCTACTTAGAATTTAAAATAAAGTTTATAGACTCCCTTGTAACAGTTCTGCTTTATCCCGAATTCTGCGTCAGTCTGTGCAATTAATACGCGAACTGGTGTAATCTGGCACCCATGTATACCCCCTACTCACAGCTAGTTGCCTGAGCAACCCAATGAGAAGCCATCTTTGTGCTTTAGCGTATCGTCGAGCTGTGAGTATGGTATGTGCCAGTTATGTTATAGTTTCTCTTGTCCTTTCTTGTTTTTAATACTGTTTGTCATCTGAAAATGGGTATTGACGAAATCACAGAGCAACGAATCAACGTATAAAGTTTATACGATGATGTACGGTGGTAAAAGCTATAAAGAATTAACTGAGAAATGTACTGACGGCTGTTTATAAGGTGATAAAGCTTTCTGAAGAAGAAAACATCCAAGTTAAGCGTTTGATTGAAGATGGCCGAGAGATGACGCCAAAACGGATGATGTCTAGGCCTTTATAAAGACCTTCCTATTCCCATCACTTGTGTTTGACGTTGACACAACATTGATCGTGTGTGCAATGGTCCCTTGTCCTTCTTCTTATTTAATCGTCATTATCATAATAACTGTGAACTGAATGATGTCAGCCGATGAATAGTGAACTGAATGTATAGTAAATTATCGACAGTGCACACACACACACTAATACTATTTTATTACCATGAATGACACGATATGATTGGATGGATGGACATGGATGGATCCTTTATGACACACACCAACGCACACCAATGAATGACACCATGACACAATGCACACACCATTCAGAGCACATTATTCAGAGAGCACATTGATATATGTTCGCCATTGTTTCTGGCTGAATTAATAAATTCAAATCACCTTCGAACCTTTGATCATCGCAATCCTCCTAATTATTATTATATTCTTAAAATAAGATCTTTGCCCCTTTTGGCGACTTTTAATCCTATATATTCCCGATATAAAATGCGATGAAATGTGATGATAATGATGATTGGGGGGACATTGTATATCGTGTCATATCACACTTTGGGGCACACGAGATGATAATAATATAGTATGTATGTGTGGAGAAGAGACACAAAGCAAAGAAGAAACGACGATATAGAAAACTACTACTGATTAAAATAAGAAGAACTTTAATAAGAACTGAACTGCCTTTAAATAAGAGGAGGAGGACTTCCAAAGGGGAGGGTGCTTTATTATTAAATAGTGGAAATGAACATAAGAAGAAGAAGATGGAATATATAATAATAATAAGAAGAAGGCATAGATAGCCATTACTACGAATTGACAGAGAGAGTGCTTTGTAGAAGGTATAGACAGCAAAATCATTGAATTAAACGCTAAATTAAAACCAAAATGAAGTTCATATGGCCTCAGTAGGCGTACTTATTGGACAGACCTTTCTTCTAGTTCTTAGCATAAGGCTGTATCTTTGTTTTTCAAGGGAGATTTGGGGCTTTTTGTCATCTTTCAAGGCCTTTTTTAGGGATGGAGTTTTAAATACTTACATACTTATGTGTTTTGAGGACGAAATTGCATTGTTGTAGACTATAACATTAATCCTAAACCCTTTTCCAATCAGCAGAGCCCAAATTCAAACCATTTTTCAGCAAAATAAGTCCAATGAGAGCGTTATCAACCCCTCCATATCTTCGCAAAACCTTCATTTTCAGTCAAAACTCCTCCTCCGTACCCCTGAGATCAGTTTACGTCGTAGAAGAACCGCCAAAGCCTTATCCCGCGTTCTTTAGCGACGATGGGAAGGAGTATGGGAAGGGTGCGTCAGAAAGCCGCTCACTTTGGGGTGAGGGGGTAAAGATTTTCTTTAAGAAATCAATTAAGACTATCTTAGCAGGAGACGTCCTCACCCCCTTTCAAACCCTGAAACGAAAGCTGGATTACCTTCCTCATAATTAATTAGCAATATACCGCCCGGTTGACTTGGCAGCTAAAACCGTACGCATCCCAGGATCCTTTGCGGCGCTAATGCCAACATGGCCGACTTCGTAACTTTAACTCCTTAAGGTTGGAGAGTTTTATAAAAGAGTATTTCTCATCTTAAATATATAGATAGGACTTTTAAATTTATGAATTATAGAGATAAATATTAGAACTTAATAAATATAGACTGCGTGGGTTCTAGTGTGCTTTATGTCAACATGGCGAGTAAAACAGCGTGACTAATACCGAGAGTAATCGTAGTTTAAAAGTGGGAATGTTATTTCCACATGCTACTCCGGGTGGTGTGTGGAAGTAACATTCCCCCTTAAACACGCATGCGCAGGTTTGAGATCGCTACATTATTCATTCAGTGTAGTATTTTGAGAAGCGGATGAAGTATGGAGACGTGTTCTAGTGCTGTGTGCTATATATGTCAGCATTTGCGAGTTTGAACAGCGTGACGTTATAAAAAGTGACTCCTACTGAGATTCAATCGTCGTTTTATAAGGCTGTTTATTATGTAGTGTACGATGCTGTTGATAGGTCTACTGTCAATCTGATGGGTGGCAGAATTTCGTGGTTGTGAGCCTGGGAATAGCCAATAATTGTTGGATGATGAAACACGAGCGGCCGACGTCCGAGATCACTGACCCACACAGACGATATATAAACATCAAGGCAAACTCGTCTTTTTGATGATTGGATTCAAAAATGACCAAAGGCGAAACACTTATATCAGAAGCTTATATATCGCATATCACACCATATAAATTGGAATATATATCCAATGTGGAACGTGGTGTCGGCTTCATTTATTATTTATTGAACAATAATTGGGATAATAATACCTCTCTGTGATAAATCTGTGTTCACGATGGGTCCACCACGCCGTCTCTCTCAGACACAGAGAACACAAACACACAAAACCCTCCTTATTATTCCCTCTTGCGATGCCTTCTGCGATTTTTATTATGTTTTCTCTCAACTCAAAGAGACACCTCAAAGGGTATTAATCATTACACCTCGGAGGATTATGAGGTTGAAGGCATAAAATTCAATCGACAGCACGCTGTTTAAACTCGCAAATGTTGACATATGTAACACACAACACTAGAACACGTCTCCATAATACTTCCGCATCTCAAAATACTACACTGGATGTGAATGTAACGACCTCATGCGTATTAAGGAGAAATGTTACTTCCACATGCCCAGACCTGGAGTTATTTTAAAGAAAATATCTAATGAAAAATTTGTATAATTAAGTTTCTCTATATCGTGGCTAAAATCTATCGAGAAATGGACTGTATGGCTTTTATTATTTCTTTCCCTTTAGATCAGAAGTAATTAAATCTCAGAGATCACCAAGGAAACCCTGTAAACGGTGCCCTTGTTAAACTACGAAAAACAGAGAATAAAATCCAAGATGGAACCGCGGCGCAAGGCGCAGAACGATGCCGGAAAATAAAATGAATGTCGAAAGGCGCATTGTTTGGGGTGATATGAACCGATTGCAAATTTAAGTTTTTCTTTTGTTTCCGATCAAATAAAAAAGAGAAAGGTCGAAAGTTACCGCAAATACTACGCTACCAGACAGACTAGGTTATTTTTTCAAGTCAAAAAACGTATTTTGCCAAAGTTTTTTGGAATAAGAACAATTTTTACGCTGTTGAATATGGCAAAACTTAACAACAGAACATATACTCGTAATTATATTCAATAAAATATAAGTAAGTCCTTAAAAATGTATAAAACATTCAAAAACCAAATAAATATACTTACACTCAAGGAATAACTCCAACGGTTTCAAAATGTCGCCGAATGTCATCGAAATTTGCTAAATTTTATTTCGCCTTATATGCACTCTTTTAAAAGGTAGAATTTTATATTGAATCGCAATTCGAAGTTGGTATTTTCAATTTTATTTCAAAAAAGGAAATGTTTGGCATTTTCACTATTTTTTGGGGATTTTAGTATTATTAGGTAGTATCGAAGGATAATGGAATAAAGTGTCCTCATTACGTATAAATGTACTGGAGGGATTATGAGTAGCTTTGGAAAATCATTTCTACTAACAAAACTTTAAATGGATTTAAAATATATATAAATATATATATATATATATATATATATATATATATATATATATATACACACCATTTACACAATAATCAACCCGAAGGTCGGTTTAGTAGGTGATGATAAGGATCACCCAGTACTAAGCCCTATACGGCGTGTGAAAATTCACACATCAGGGTAATAAGGGAGGCCAGTTCCTTAATACACTGTACCGGTTATGGTTTCCCAGGAAGACCTGGTACCCGAAAAATCGCTAAGCTTGGGTGGAACTGCAGTCGCCCTCCAAGTCTCTACCCCCTGGACTACCGCGACCCATATATATATATATATATATATATATATATATATATATATATATATATATATATATATATATATATATATATATATATATATATAGTACAATACACAGTAACACACAACATAGAAACACAAAAAAAGGAGAACACTCACACGTTATTTCTTGATATTTCGACGGAAACAATCCGTCTTCATCTGAAGATATAGAAGTAATTATGGAATTATATATATATATGTATTATAGATATATATGTATCAAGAAATAACGTGTGAGTGTTCTTTTTTTTGTGTTTCTATATTGTGTGTTACTGTGTATTGTACTATTCGGCACTTCCGTGTTACGTCTACGAAAGAATATATGTATATATATATATATATATATATATATATATATATATATATATATATATATATATTTATTTTTTATACACATTTTATATACACATATATATATATATTTATATATATATATATATATATATGTGTGTGTGTGTGTTTATGTATATATATATATATATATATACACATATATACACCCACACACATACGCCTACATCCTGTCCCCTCCCATGAAACCCTAGGGTACCCGCACCCTTCGGAGGGAACGAAAAGGGGGGAGAGGGAGAGTTGCAGCCTTTTCCCCTCGTACCCTGATACCCTGAAAAACCCTCACACCCTTGGAAGGGCACCCTAGGGTTTGGGAAAAGGGGAAATGGGGTAGGGATCGTAAGGGTAGGGGGGAGAAGGATACACGTCCCCCCTCAAAAGTCTAAAAACCTTCCCCCCCTGTCTCTCTGAGACAGGGAAACGTGTTTTGAAGTATTGGGGTAGAAGGGGAATGCGCCTGGCAGGCTACGCAGCCAGGGTTAGGAATTAAACTCAGTACGGGGTGTGAATCACGCGGTGAACTCGAGATGTTTCGGGAGAAGCGTGTTTGTTTATTTCGTGAAATTTGTGATTATGAGTGGAATACGTTGGATTGGAAGTGAATAGTTTCTGGAAGGTTTTACTTATTTTTAGACCATAAAATAGGTCAAAAATAACTAATAAATGAGCTGAAATTTATAACTGTATAATGGCGGATGCATAATAGTTCCGAAATTGTTGTAATTTAAATAGTTTGACACACAAAACAACTGGGTTTGCTTGGGAATTCCTCTTAAAATATGTGAATTTTGTATTTATTGGTTTTAGTTCTCAACTAAAACAGCCAATAATTAAGTGTATTCGGTCGAAATACACAAAATGAAGAACTATTTTTCATATCCGCCACGAATTGTTTGACCAAATCACTAGATGCTTCCGCGGCGAAATAGAGTGCGTGCATTAAAAATTGATCTAATATTAAGGTATCCACAATAAGAAATATATTTCACTTGTACCATAATGTATGCAAATTGATAAATGCATTGAAAAGTATTAAAATACAGTATTTGCTTATCGTAATGATTAGCATATGCGTAATAGTTCCGAGAATAGTCCGGTTTTCACTATAATAGTTTGTTTCAAAAAAATACTAGGTTTAGTCTGTTAATTCCTCTCAGAACTTCTCAAATTTGGATTTATTTATTTTATTTCTCAACTAGAAAGTCCTCAAATTAGGTTTACATAATCAAAATTGACAAAATCACGAACTATTTTACATATCCGCCATGTGTAATCGTTGGGCCTAATCACTAAATGCCATCCGCGGTTGAATATAGTTCGCACGTTAAATTTGGATAGAATGCCAACATGTAAGCATTTCCAACTCGTTCAATGATGAATATACAAAATAATCAATGGAAAAACAATCAATAATGAGCGCATTGGTAGTTCAGTGTTGTTGGGTGAGATTTAAACCTAATTAAAATAAAAAGTTAAGATGTTTGCGAGAAAAAACACGACATCATAGTTTAATTTTTATTTAAAGTAATTCATAACATACTTATTACGTCAAATATATGAGTATACCAATCAAATAAACGATGTAATTACCGAAATAAACCCGTAAAACCATTAAAATATTTGAATTTTGCGTCAATTCAAACCAAGACCGCTATTGCCATAGGAATATGTCGACGGAAAAGAAGATGTCTTCCTAATTAGGATATGCGTGAAAATAAAAATGAACAATAACTTTTGTTTCATTTACGTAAGATTATTAACAAGAATCAAAATCAATTGAACACAAATATTAATTAAATGATCGAAATTCGAATAAATCAGTACTATTTAGAAGTACGTCATTATTGTTGCGAACAAAAGAGCGTCGTTATCGCAAATGTATTCGTTTCGCAACTGTCATATGTTGCCATATTTACGTTAAATTCCCGCGCTGTTGCCGAATTTTTGTGATTCAAAATATATTAGATTGACAATTGATGTAGACATATTTTAAATAAAGAATATCGATAAATTTTTTTTTAACATCGTCAATTTTGGCGAAGTTAACAGATGTAGGCTGTTTATAGACATGATGGAATCGTTCTAATTCTTCCTAATAAATTAAATCTGGGACTTTCTCAAGATAAATAAATATATATATAAGAACCTGATACACGAAGGCGGTTCAATAAGTACCCGTGTTTGGCAACAAAGGGCGTTGTGTTTAAAATTAATAAAAGATGTGTTTGAAAAAATGATTTCTTCATTTCTAACACGGGTACTTATTGAACCACTCTCGAAAATCAATTTTATTTGTGAAAAAATGTATTTTTTCAGTTCAATTATAAAATTATCTTTTTTTTAATGGTTTTTTATTATTATTTTGAACTATTCGGAGTAATATTTGAAAATTAATTCTTATTTTGATTTTTTCCTCGGAAGAAATTATGTCTAATCTCGTAGAATATCTATAGAAATCTAAAAATTGTTTATATGCGTAAAATTAGTTTGTCCACTTCCGAAGGACGTATTTTTCTTTAAGAAATCAAAAGAAAAAGATGTTTTTTCGACCAGTGCATATCTTTGAAGTGAATTATCCTTGGGGTCGGCGAAGATTTTTAAGATGACAAAAATAAGCCTAGAGTACGGAATAAACTTACAAGAAAAGACGATGAAACAGAATCAGAGCTGACCTTTGCTCAAAAGGAATGACGTATAATCTTCTTCAGATGTCTAAAAGATGACCAGAACCTTGTAAACTTTATAAATTATTTTTTCCCGACGAAACCCACGCTTTTTTTATCGGATTAACCATCGTAAAACGTAGCCACAACTTTTGAGGGATAGGAAAAGTTTTTTTAAGGTCCAGAAACCTGAAAACAAACCATAAAAATAATAAAAAAAATAAGTATTTCCCCATACGTGGGAATTCTTTCAAAAGATTCAGAAAGACGTCATCCATTGTTACGTCTCCGGGTGGAAAAGGAAATGAACGAGAGAGACCTGACCTCTGTCGGACAAACTGCGGAAGCACACGGGGCGTGACAAATGAACCACGACGGCGCGCAAGATAAAAATAAAATAAATTCTTATGTATATATATACGTACATATATATAAATTCTCGTTACAATGTCCGCCCCTGTGTCCATTGACCATCATTAAGTATTCTGAATGCATTCCTCCTACTATCTACCCACTCCCCTACACACAGAAGTTTTTCCTTCGCGAAGAGCACACTCGTCTTAAAAAAAAAGTCTAAATTTATTCAGATCCAACGAGAAAACATTCAATACTCCCCATTCGCAATGTAACCCGATGACGTGTGCCGTAAACCGATGACCAGGAAGTGGTCAGGATCCCGTTGACCCATGATGGGAGTTTTATTGATACGTGGAAAGGGACTATCTCTCTCCACAGTGGTTTTAAAAAGGAAGGGGGAAAAAGGCAGTATAGTTCACCAGAAGTGACGTCAGAAAAGGGTCGAGGGAGATATATATGTGTGTGTCTGGATGCAGAGAAAGCGAAAATTCGATTCAAAAGTTCCAATGGTCCGGAAATTTTTACAATTCCGTTCCGCTCTTTCAAATTTATTTTATTTGTTAAAGAGGAACGGATTGGTGGACCGCGGTATTTTTTTGAAAGTAGGGAACGGTCTCCGTGGACCAATCAATAACTTATCGTTAGAAATCTTATCTATTGTTTTGTTTAAATATTTTTTAAACCTTTTTCTTGCCTAAATCCTATCTAAAATTGCCCAAAATCTTTCCTAAATGCTTCTCCTCGGGTATATTAACAGTCAAGTGTACATATCCGGCTTCACACTTAAAATTATTAATTTAAAACGAAAAAAAATCCATTTTTTCTCTATGGTTTCCGCCTTTAAAGTCCAAAAACCCCATAACAAAAGACTTTTACCCATATTTTTAAGGACAGTCTGAAAAATAACAAATTTACGAACTTAAAATGTTTAACTTTAGGTTGAAAATCTCTTAATTTTACGAAATATTGATGGATTTATACGAACCTCCAGTTGAGATGAAAAAAATGCGCATTTCGCCACATTGTTTTCTTATCAACGAATTTTAAAAGGGTATAATGTAATGAATAATTCATTCACCGAACGTTTCCGAGTCCATAAATTGATAAAAAACATTAATCTAAGCATAAAACATGAGTTTGACTTATAATTCATATTATAAACCAATATTTAAAAGAAGTATTTATGTTTTACGGCATCATAGACAAGGGAGAAAATGGCGCCTTTATTAAAAGTTAACAATTTTGTCTCTTTCATTTAAGTATACGCTATTAATTAACTTCCCACTACGTTCTTCGAGATTGATTCAATATTTTGAATATATTTACCATTATTAATGCGTCCAGAAGTCTTAAATGATTGTTTAAACAACGTTTATCTATTAATATTAGATTAAATATGTCGGGAATTAATGAAAGAGGAAAATTTAGAATTTACGGTTTTAAAATGTCTCGTTTGAACTAGAAGCCATAACCATTTATCGACTTTGAATTTAAATTTATATTTATAACACCTAAAGTACTTCAATAATAGTACGATTGAACATAAAATTTGAAATAATTAGATATTAAAACAACATCGGAAAAACTCTACACAACAGTTTGTCCATGTTTCGCTTTTCGTTTTTCCTTTTTTTTCACGTAGTTCATTTCTGTATTCGTATTTCATTTGTTTCCAATTCAATACGTTGTCATTGACAACGCACAGTTGTTCAATGAAATAAAAAACCATCATTGAGTGAGTTTTTGCATCAATAAGTCGTATAAGTAGATTTATTTTAACTTTATAGTCTAATAATATTTATAATATTTCATTTTCTTTCGTCTGACGTTTGTGTGTAGTACGTATTCGAAATAGTCCAAGCACGCACGGCGACATTCATTTTTTTCCGATTTCAATTTTCCTTCCGCGTTCTCCGACAGATGTCAGAGCTGAGAGTGATTCAATTTTTACTTTCACATCTTGTATATACGAGTGTGTGTATATATATATATATATATATATATATATATATATATATATAGCCATCGCATTGGGATAGGATTAGAGTTCATTGTCGTAAGCCTGGACAAATATACGACCATGACAACTGACCCTTTTGGCCTTGGTTTACTGCCCGCCGATTTTTTTATCCCTCGCATATATTATTCATACATTATATATGCTAAAAATCACTTCCGTACCACCATCTTCCATTCCCATGGTTACAAACATCAATGAAAAATGTTTTCTCACCATGTGGGTAAAATGACTGGTTAATATGATGGTTATGTACTTTACAATTTTACTACATGTGGCAGAGTGTAAAACAACCGCTTCCTTATATTACATACACAAAAATTTTAAATTATATACGTCGACTTTTCAAAATATCGAAGCATTTGGAATCGATATATTCACCATATCGAATGAACATCTCTAAGTCCAGATGCAATAGATTGCATTTAAAAAATTAATCCAAATAGATATATATATCGACAAAATGTTAATCGATTTCAATGTGATTGATATTTCGGTAGTATTTCGATTCATCGAAATATATCGAAACATCGTGTTAATTAAATCGAAAGTCGTTATAGTAGTTGAGAGATTCAGGGGGGATGGAATCGATACACAAACGATAATTCAATTGGAAAAAATAAGAAGAAAATATGAATTTCTACATGAAAAATATATAAGCTCGGATACGTAGATCAGAAAGATAAATACTTCAGATGAACAATTAGTGAGATAAGGTTCATTAAATCATTGTCGATCGAAAGAAGTCTGATGCAGAGGGATTTAAACGGAAGGAATAAGAAATAACTTTTTTTTGTTTTGGCAAAATGTAATAGGCTCGGAAACGTGGATTATACAAATTGACAATTGAGAGAAGCAATGAGTGTTGCTACATACCTTGATAATGTTGGATGCATTTGTGACAACACGAGTGAAAACGGAAGGAAAAGAAATAAAGATTTTTTGAGAAAATTAAAAAAAAACGAGCTCGGAAACGTGGTTTTAATAAAAAAAGAATAAAGAGAAACCACAGAACACCATATAATACCTTGATGAACTGAGAAAATATTTATTTTTTACGCAGAGTGACGAATTAATGGGTGAAGACATAAAGGACATTCTGATGTGAGTCATATTTTAAGAAAAATGACTCGGGCAGATGGTTTTACAGAAATATTAATGAGAATATCAATTTAAAATACTATTTACTTGCGTTTCAAATAAAATTATATATTTAAAACAAAGAATAAATGAAATAGGACATTATGCTATGGAATTAGGTATATTTTTGTGAATTCCTAGGGTTTTAACGGTACTTTAGCTTCATATTAGTAAGGTTTTTAAGGAACACAATAGGATATTAAGCCAGGGTATTGAGAAAGGGTATTTTAAAGCCCAAAAATCGTACTGTAAACATGTGTACATCTTTGTAATCACATTTTTCCGACAAATTATTGTGATTTCATGTTTCTAGGGTCATAAATGTTTGTTTTAAGGGTTATTCTAGTCACGTTTAAGGTATATTTATACCCTGGTTTATTCTAAGGGTTCCATTCGATAGAATATTTAAGCATACGAGCTGTGGAGTGAGAATATGAGGTCGAATATCGTTATTCAAATCACTTCGGAGGCGATAAAAACAGTTGAATAACTGTACGCGTACGGAATTTTGAATTTCGACACGTTTTTTCTTTGGTATCAGCGTTTCAGACTGTTTTTTCTCTGTTTTTGTATTTGCATAAGGATAAACGAGTCTTTGTCAGGATAATAATGGCGTTAGCCGTCTGAAATATGAGTCTTAAAACGCGTAAGCTGTTGACAGTTTGACTTGCGCTGAATTTTTTTTGTATTACATTTTTTTTATAATTCCGTTTTTTTTTATCTCTACCTAACCCCCATTTCCGTAAAAAAAATATGTCTCTCCCTCCCCTTCAAACACGTGCAAATCCGGGATAAATCTGACCCCTATATATATAAAAAAACACCCTTATTTCCGAATTCTTCCAACGTTTCCAAGCAAGGACTCAATGAAATAAAAAAACCACAGAGGAAAATAAAAAATACGTCCGGTCCAGTTACGTAAAAAAATCCCTCTGTGGCGGCACGCATTCTGATGCGCTTTTGTATATATATATATATATATATATATATATATATATATATATATATATATATATATATATATATATACACACACACAAACACACACACGCGTGTGACAGATATATATATATATATATATATATATATGTATACTTCGAAAGATACAAAAACCTATACGACGAAAGCCAATACTTCCTTAATAGGTGACGCGACCGAAATTATTATTATATATTACGCTGTTCATTTTTTTATGAAATTTTTTTTTTCATGTTGGCAACTTATTTCTACGTATATACAACTAATCGCTTTTCGCACTTCGATTGTTTTCCCCACCAAACAATTTTTTTCGACCTTTTGAAACTTCGCACGGTAAAAAATACGTTACGGGGATTGTTACTCAACTGTTTATTATTATAATTATTAAAGTAATAATAATTATTATTTTTTCTCGGAACAAAAAACCGACTGTCGTATCCAGACGCGGCTACGTACGATTGAGACGCAAAGAATTAATAAAAAAAGAATTTCTTTTTCAAAATCTAACTAGACCTAAAAAAAAGAGGCGTTATGGTTATGAAAATGGAAGAAAAATTGACCTTAACTTTTTCAAAAATTGGCAAAATATTGGCATAAATATTGAGGAAAAAGTGACTAAAAAATTACGAAAAATTGGCAAAAGTATTGACAAAAACTTGACAAAAATATTGAGGAAAAATTGACAACCAATTGGCAAAAATATTGACGCAATATTATCAAAAATATTGACGACAAATTGATAGAAAATTGGCAAAAATACTGACAAAAAAAATTACTGAAACTTAACGAAAATTTGGGAAAAATACTGACGAAAATTGACAAAAAATTGGCAAAAATACTAACAATAAATTGACGAAATATTGGCAAAAATATTGATGAAAAATTGATAAACAAATACTGACAAAAAATTAAAAGAAAAATTGGCAAAAATATTGACAAAAATTTGACAAAAATTGGTAAAAATACTAACGAGAAATTGACAAAATATTGGCAAAATTTTTACGAAAAATTGACAAAAAATTGGCAAAAATATTGAAGACAAATTGATAAACTTATAGACAAAAAAATTGATTAAAAAAATTGACAAAAAATTTGACAATAAAAATTGACAGCAAATTGACACAAAATTGAAAACAAAAAACAACGGCTTAAGTGTTAATACCTCCTCATTCCGCGTTTCATTTGTTTTTTCATGCTATTCTCTACCTCCCACGTTTTTTGTCGTCCTGCCAGAAGATCCGCCTACCACTTTGCATATTAAAAAAACCCCAAATCGCCATGTAACCTTGGAGAATGACAATGTTAACTAAACACGACGTCGCCATGGCAACCAGACACGAGTCTGTTTTTTTTAATATGAGATGGTTCTCGAATTACGGAGGGGTTGTTCGGAGGCGTTGGGAACACGAGATACCGTCGTCACGTTTTTTTCCCTACTTCTTGGAACACGGCCAGAACGCTGTTGGCGACGCCCACCGCGTCACCGCTGTCATGACAACCGGTACAGGTGTCATGTGTCTACAGACACGCCCAACAGATGAATCTATTTTTTTTTATACACGTTAAAAGATTCAACCTACTCCTCCCACACTTATGCTCATTTATAATCATCATTACCTATCTATTACTGAAGACATAAAAAAACTGATTTCAATAGGTTTCCTACGCAGGTATCTGAGCCTTAAAAATTAACTATTGTTGCCACAAAAAAGGTTTTTTCTATAAAAAACAATATAATTTAGAAAATAAATTCTAAGATTCAATTATTTTCCGCCGTAAATTCGCCATATATCCGTCTAAACCGATTATACCGTCTTGTTACAATTATAAAAATTTAAAAAAAGGCATAAGACAGATATATTGGGAAAAAATCTTATTTTTCAACAGAAAACTCGCATAGGGGTAAAAAAAATCCAAACATACTACACGGCGAACTACCTAATTGACCCTAGGTTCACTAGAGAAATACGAACCCTGTTAAGTAAGAGTATAGGCTAACGCCTAATACAAATAAATGCTTATTAACCACAAACAAAATAACCTTAAGAAGCACTCCTTGTTTGGGCATTTGGAAGTAATATTCCCACTTCAACACGCATGCGCAGGTTTAAGGTCTTTACATTCACATTTAGTGTAGTATTTTGAGAAGCGTAAGTATCTCATCTTAACTACCTCCTCCTACTTTACATCAGGTCCCTCTTCATCTCTGAGTATTCTTCCTCCCTTCATCCCCTGTCCCCTGTTCCTTCCCTTTCCTCGTTTGCCATTAACATTCTCCCCTCTTTTACAGTCGCCAACATCCAACTGCCGATCAATACGCCCCTCAACCACTTTTCCTGCCGTCTCATAAATAAATAAATATATAAATATATATATATATATATATATATATATATATATATATATATATATATATATATATATATATATATATATATATATATACACACACATAAGTTACAATTTTTTTAGATTATTGATATTTAACTAGCTTTTTCAAAGACCAAGTTTCCCAGAAACACGTGACTTGTTTCAAATTCCAATTTTTTTCAAACGATTCCATTTCCTACGATAGTAATTCCAAATGCAATCATAACTTTTATATCCTTTTTTATTTAATTTTTGTGCAATGTTTTCCGAGTTATTTAAAAAAATGCAATTTCTTGAAATTGGTCACCCGATCAATACTCGCCTCATCCATTTGTCCTGTCTCCATATATATATATATATATATATATATATATATATATACTTTTTTTACTCTTGTGATCCGTTCGATTCCGCCTTCCCCACCTCTATTGTGTTCGTCCTTTATGTGTGTTCCTATCCCTTTTCCTTATATCTGTTTCTGTATATATGAGTATTTATTCGCCGTTTGGCGGGATTTCGTGTTTGAATGTGTGTGTATATATATATATATATATATATATATATATATATATATATATATATATATATATATATATCACCCCCTAAACTATTACTTTTCCTTGCTCAAGATATATATGTTTATATAATATATATATTTATATAATATATATTATATTAACATAACTAGTATAATATTATTATAACTATATTATCGGACTCGATAGGTATCGGATGTATCGTGACATCGATATTTTTCACACGAAAAACATCGCACGCGTGCCGTAGAATAATCATCCCACCCCAGGATTAAACGAGTTTTTCAAAATAAACTGAAGACCCTTTCCCCAGAATAACCCTACTAGCCGTACCCTACCTATTCCCCTCTTGGAAATCAGGGTCTTAATTACGGACGGTTCTTTTTACGAGGGGGTCATAAACCTCTGGACATTATGACCTTCCCAAACCAAGCAGTCACTCCCCGGATTCCCAACAACCCCCCTCTGTGCTACTGCTTCGAGGCGGAGGCCTCGCGTTGATTGGCTGACTGAGAGGGGTTCAAACTCTCCCTCTGTAACGACGTAAAGATTTAGCTGGATAAGGTGTGAGTCAAATGGAGTAGTGGCAGGGGTTTTCCGGGGGTATCAGGGTATGGGGAAAGGTGTGTTTACGTTGGCCAGGGTCATATTAAGGCTCCTTTCACAGAGAGAGAGAGAGAGAGAAATATAAACCGTATTACATTCTCGCTAAATACCCTATCGGCAGTCCTTAAAAGGCATTATCCTTACTAGACAATGGATCTCGGACCGAATGCGCGCTGCGCCGTCTTGGACACGTCACGAAAACATCAGAAGATCTTATTTCGACACTTTAATTGTTGAAAAACTGGTCAAACTTCAAAAATACGATGGATAGGCTGAGAAAATTTCTTTCCATGCTTGCAGACCACATGCGAAATGAATTTAAGAATAAACACATTTGGCATGTGGAAGTAACATTCCCCATCAACACCCATGACTAGGTTTGAGGTCGTTACCTCCATAATAGTAGTATTTTAGGGGAGGCGACTGTCTGCTGAGGTCATTTGCGCCATAGGGGATTAACAGGAAAGGATGAAGGGTGGAGAGAGAAACCCGGCGTCGGCATTAGCCTTCAACTCTTTACGAAAGGTACCAAGAGGTCCGCAGCTTAACATCCCATCCGACCGTCGGCGTACTCACTCGAAGTGCCCTCCACAAAGCACCTCAAGTAGGGATCGAGATACCTCTGAAAAATATTCAACACCGCCACTGGGATTTGAACCCGGGCCCTCTGGGTGAGAGGCCAGTACGATATCCACCCAACCAATCCCGATCCCCCGCGTTAAGCTCATCCAGTGTGCTTAAGAAGTGGAAGTATGGAGACTTGTTCCGAATCTACGATGTTTTTCGGAAATGGGATACTAGGAACTATACGGAAAACGGATAGGATATACACTAATAGGAAGGACGAACACAGAATAGATGTGTGCGTTGGGAAGGCAGAATTGAGAACAGATCACAAGGGTATAAAAATGTTTCCTTGACCGGGACTTGAACACACCAGACATAACTTTCTACTTGCCACTGAGGCGATGCTCTCTTGAACCACTTGAGCTATCGAGGGTGAACATACTTTATACTTTGATATGCTGGTCTAATATGCCACCACTCGCCCTTCGATTCTTTGGACAAGAGATGGCATAAGAGAGCTGTTTAACCCACCAAAATGAGAAATGGACAACACTCAAGAGAAAATGATAGGAGGTAAGCAATCATACGATATACGAGTATAATGAAGGATAGGAACAGTGCCTTTCGTGGCACGCATAGCCGGAAGACAGAGAAGAGAGTAGAAAGATAAGTCCGTGGCTCTAGTCCAGGTCAAGGATATATTAAATATACTTATGATCTGCTTTCGATTTAGCCTACCCCACACATTATATCCTGTGTTGTTCGTCCCTTATATATCTTTTACTTACATATATATATATATATATATATATATATATATATATATATATATATATATATATATATAACACATATATTTTTTATATGGTAATCTAACAGTTAAGGTAGGTTCTCGGAGAGACAGGCTTACTAAATAAAACATTTTGTGACTCCTAACAAAATCCAGCAATCTACTTTACATCAGGTCCCTCTTCAACTCTGAGCACTTCCTTCCTCCCTTCATCCCCTATCCAAGAAATCCCTATCCTGTTCCTGCCCTCTCCTCGTCTGCCATTAACATTCTACCCCCTATTACAGTCTTCAACATCCCACTATTGCCGATCAATGCCCCCTTCATCCATTCTTCATCTGCCTCCTTAATAATATCTCCCAACAGACCCCTCTCTTCGCCTCACACCATACCAAGTTCTTCCTCGTTTGTTTTCTTTTCTGTCCAGTTCATCTTCTCCATTCTTCTCCATACCCAAATATCTACAATAGCCTACAGTTTACGTCTATCCTCCTGCTGCAATGACCACGCGTCCGCGCGGTACATAGCTACGCTCCATATCAAAGTTGTGTGTGTATATATATATATATATATATATATATATATATATATATATATATATATACATACATACATACATTACCCTACGCCCTATTACGGCGTGTGAAATTCACGCAACAGGGTATTCATATGGGGGGCCAGTTCCTTTCCCTGTGCCATGGTTATGGTTTCCCATGAAGATCTGGCACCCGAAAAATCACATAGCTTGGGTGGAGCTGTAGGCGGCTAGAGTACTTTGCCCGGCATTTGAACCCGGAACCCTCCGGTCAGCAGTCCAACGCCCGAACGAGTTTCCTTTCTTATTTGAGTGTTTCTGTGTTTTTGTCTGTGTCCAGTAGTGGTAATTTCATATATAGTACATTATTATAAAAAGTGAAAGTATATATATATATAAATATATATATATATATATATATATATATATATATATATATATATATATATATATATATATATATATATATAAGTATATATACATTTATATATATATACGTAAATAATTCAGAATGGGAATATATTATCAAAGTCAAAACTCCGCCATGTTTCCGTCGAAGGTGAAAAAGGAATATCAATCCATTTGTGGCACTCGGAAAATAGTTTCGCAAATCTCCCACCAGATGGGGACCTATCTCTCTTCTTTCTTGAAGGTTATTTAGAGGTCAAAGTTGGAAACATTGACGTATTACCCAAACCGCATTTGACAGCTTAAGAAAACCTTTCCGGGGGGGCACGTGAGGTCATCTCCAGTGACCAATCCATCAATCCGTGGCACCCACCCAACAACCATTCCGGACGAGAAAATTCCAGACGAACATTGGAGAGTCCAGCGTTCCCTGGTGGGGATAACTGGAGTGGGGGTGAGATTTCCCGGAAATCCTCCGAGGAGTATGGCACTGGGGGAGGGGGGTGCTAGGGGATGTTTCTAATCTAAAGGGGGGATGCTGTGAAGGAAGACGTCTCCGCTGGACCATATCATCTCCCTGAAGACTCCAACGTCTTATGTAGATGTGAGGCTCCAGACGCCACCTGTCCAGGACTGGAGGGAGCTATACATCAAGAAATCATTCCAGGAAACCACCTCCCAACTTAGCCTACGCTCAGCTTCTTACACACACACACATACACACACACACATATATATATATATATATATATATATATATATATATATATATATAAAATAACTTGGAGAGCAACAAACAATATAAGTACGCTCACACCTTATTTCTGAATAATTTCGGAAATTAGCTCCGTCTTCCTCAGAAGAAACAGGGGTATAAATTTTATCAGTAGCAATATTTCTTCTGAGGAAGATGGTGCTAAATTTCTATCTTTCGTGTTTTTTTGCTGCCCAAGTTTTTTTAACCAACATTTAATCCAAGTGTTACTTATACAAGTTAATACAAGTGATGATTATATATATATATATATATATATATATATATATATATATATATATATACATAAATCGCATTGTAGAGGCCTCCTTAGGATCATACTTTATACATATATACATAAAATATATATATATTTTTATTTTATATTTTAAGTTCATGAATACTTAACAAAAATCCCGAAAATGTCCCGAAATTCCCTATTTATTCCCGATTTTCCCATTGGGAATTTTCCTTTTCCCCCGGTATTTGCAGTTCATGAAAACATTAAATAAATCTAGAAATTGTCACGAAATTCCCAAATTATTTCACTGGGAATTTTCCTCTTTTCCCATATATTCCAGAGATTATTGTTTTATTCCAGATCCTTTAAGTTCATGAATATCTTTGATAAAATCCCGAAAAATGTCCCGAAATTCCCGATCGCATATTCCCGAATTTCTCGAATATAAGTTCCAAAAATCCAAATTAATAATCGCACCAAAAGCTTGGAATAGAAATAACTTCCACCCTGCACTCGGCACTATAGCACCCTGGTGTTCCAACCTTAAGGCTTCCAAGGGTAACCAAACAGACCCTACATATCCCCAACAAATAAGGGTCTAGCGTGAATATTCTCCGAGACAGCCAAAGTCAGAAACACCCTCCCCGAAAAGACCTCAACATCATAGCATCTACGCCGAGCGAACCCTGAAAATCCTTTTCAATCAAACACCAGGGTCCAATCCATTAACCCCTAACCCTGGACCGGACGTCAGCCTGCAAGACGTATCGCAACCAACCCTAGAAATCAATATCATATCTCCATACCCTTATAATAATCACGAATAACCATTATTGTTACTTGAAAAATTGATAATAAAATCCTAAAAAAATAATTTTGGTGTTTTTTACCCTTGCAATAATCAAAACTCTAGTATTTTAACATTTAAAAAACATTTTTAAAATCACATCGGCAGTTTAACTAAGGTAAAATATTGTATAAAAAATGTCTTGTCTGTATAAATCAGTTGAAATTGGAACTAACATAAGATTGACGCTTCCCAATCGTCTTATTTAACATGCCCTAACATGTCCTCAACCATTTATCTTTATACAGGAAGATAGTCTTATAAACACCAACTTTAGACAATATTCTTAACACTTAAATATCATTATATTAATATAATAATTAATATATAGCGAAAAAATATTAAATAATAATTAATTAAGAGAGAATTATTGCAAAATTCAACAGCTGAAATAAACTGAATCTCTTTGCAAATTTGCTCCCGAAATGTAAGGCAGAAGAATGGTTTTATTTAATAAAACCAAATACATTAGATATACTGTCCCTTGTCCTTCCAACCGATCGTTGACAAACTGTTATCCGAATGATAATAGCTTAGAGGAACTGAATTTATAGTAAATTATCAACAGTGCACACACACACTAATACTATTTTATTACCATTGAATGACACGATGATTGGATGGATGGACATGGATGGATCCTTTGATGACACACACACATACACCAATGAATGACACCATGACATAATGCACACCATTCAGAGCACATTATTCATAAGAGCACATCGATATGTTCGCCGCTGTTTCTGGCAATTAATAAATTCAAATCACCTTCGATCCTTTGATCATCGCAATCCTCCTAATTATTATTATATTCTTAAAATAGATCTTTGCCCCTTTTGGCGGCTTTTAATCCTATATATTCCCGATATAAAATGCGATGAAATATGATGATAATGATGATTGGGGGGGACATTGTACGTGTCATATCACACTTCGGGGCACACGAGATGATAATAATATGTTTGTTGGAGAAGAGACACAATAAATAATAATAATAAAGCAAAGAAGAAACTATGACGATATGGAAAACTACTACTACTGATAATTAAATAAGAAGATCCTTAATAAGAACTGAACTGCCTTTTAAATAAGAAGAGGAGGACTTCCAAAGGGGAGGGCGCTCTATTATTAAACAGTGGAAATGAATATAAGAAGAAGAAGAAGATGGAACATATAATAATAATAAGAAGAAGGCATAGATAGCCATTACTACGAATCGACAGAGAGAGTACTTTGAAGATGGAAGAACACCAAAATCATTGATATATGTAGACTAGAAATTTAAATCAAAATAAAGTTTATAATGGCCTCTCAGTTCGCGTATTCATTGGGCAGCATAGTACAATACCCAGGAGGTTGTAAGCGAATGTGAAAATTAACTGGACCTAAAATTCTACCTTTGTGGTACTCCTACGTTAACTAGCTTCATATAAACATCGGGAAACCAATTTTTGATCGCTTTTTCGACATTTTTTTAGGTGTTAGATATCCTTCTGGTCCTCTTTATCCACATAATTTAATGGGCTACGCGTTTAAGGTTGAATATCGCGATCATTTGTCGATCTATGATTATTTTTAGCTTGATTCTAGGCGAAATAGATGTTCTAAAACACTTGTTTTCTTGAGACAGATTTCTCCCAGCAAGCTTCACCCGATTCCTCACATTGTATCGACCATCCTTCTACAATCTTTTCCTTTCGAAAGGTAAAAAGAAAATTTACTTTTCCTCGCCGGGGAAAGAAAAGCAAGGGTCTTAAAACCTGGAAGGCTATTAAAAGATATCCCCTTCTAAAGAAGTTCCGATCGTCTCACATTAGCATCTTAATGGAACAGGAAACATCTTACTTTTCTCTTTCTTACCCCTTGCGATGGGAAGATCCCTTAAGTTAAGGGTGCCTTTGTTTCCCCGTATTAAGGGTTTTAATGTCTCCGATTTTCCCGATACCCTGAGCAGCTATCCCATTTCCTTAAGGGATAATTTACTAAGAAGGTCATTTAATCCCTATATTTAAGCTTTCTTTCAACAGAATACATAGTAATATCGTAATAATTACATTTCTCCATTGATACTATAAGGTTGATTGATTGATATTAAGGTTGATTCATTGATAATATAACCCATTTTTTTAATTATAACCCTAAAAAATTATAAATATTATGTAAAAAATTTGTTACGGTAGGGATTTTCCTTAATTTTTTTAATATACTTACCTTTCTACAACTCTGTGGACAATTTCAGATCATTGGCATCGCAATCATTCTATCACAACATATTCAAGCATATATATTGATATTATTACCTCAAACGTGTAATTCGACACACATTCTTTAAAAATACGACCAAGTTTCCACGTATATGTTACTTCAATAATATTTTTTTAAACCATAAACCATTAACACAGTGATCAACCCGAAAGTCGGTTTGGTAGGTCGAACACGGGCCCCCCGGGTCAGTAGTCCAACGCTCTACACCATGGAAAACCCCGATATATATATATATATATATATATATATATATATATATATATATATATATATATATATATATAAACCATAAACACAGTAATCAACCCTTGAAAATCGGTTTGATATGGGTGATGGTAGAGTTCACCCAGTACTAAGCCCTATTTACGGCGTGTGAAATTCACACATCAGGGTATAAAGTAAGGGGGGCCAGTTGCTTAATACACTGTGCCGGTTATGGTTTCCCAGGAAGATCTGGTACCTGATAAATCACATAGCTTGGGTGATGCTGCAGGTTCACAGAGTGCCTTGCCCTGGAATCGAACCCAGGACGTCTCTTGTTAGTAGTACAACGCTCTACCCACTGGAATACCGCGTCCCACACATATATATATATATATATATATATATATATGTATATGTATATATATATGTATATGTATATGTATATGTATATGTATATATATATATATATATATATATATATATATATATATATATATGTATATATACATATATACATATATACATACATATATATATATATATATATATATATATATGTATATGTATATATATGTATATATATGTATGTATATATATATATACATATATATATATATATATATATATATATATATATATATATATATATATATATATATATATATATATATATAATCTTTACTTATCAAAATACAATCCCTCAATCAATACAATCGGTTACAATGCCAAGCACCTTAAACTGAAAATGCCTCGATTGAAATTCACCGAAATCAACACCCTCTTGACTCCATATTGAAGTCACGTGGTCACTTAAAATGGAGGGTTAAAAGGACAAAAAATTTAAAAAAATAACAGAAAACATTTAAGAAAAAAACACATTGAAAATTCGTCGCGAGGAAGTCACGAGTATTTTTTCCCCCACGTCCCTATTAAGAGAGGAAAGGGAGGTTTAAAGTGTCCATTGTCGGCAACGGTTCAAACTACGCCCATCCGCCTTCGCTTGTTTTCCTCCCGCCGCCTTTTCCGTCCCGCGGGGCATTGTGGGTTACTCGGGAGTGACGTCGCAAGAGAAGGGGAGAGTTAAAAAACAAGATGGCAGCCGTGCGCATCAAACCGTTAAACGTTGATCGTCGAATTGGGAGACGAAACTGTTCCCGGAGAACCATTTAAAAAAAAAACAAAATAAGAAAAAACCTACAAAAAGTCAGTCAGGGAAAAAGAGGGAGTCAGGGAAAGGGAGACGGACGAAAAAAAAACCGAAAAACAGGGGCGGGGTATAAAGTTTTTCGTCCCGGGTGACAAAGGGGAATGGAATATCCCCGCGCGTTCGGGCGTTGCCATGACGACGAACAAGAGAAGAACACGCGCCGTCGCTTGTCTCCTCTGCCGTGACGTCATCCGTCTCCATGTGTAAGGAGGAAAGGGATGCGGAAGTAGGGGAACAAAAGAAGGTAGCCGACCGCGATTGGTTGATAAGTTTACGAGTGTTAGTTTTGTTTCAGGAACTTGGGGGGGGGGGGGGTAAAGACGTTTCCGAGCGTGAATTCAGAAGAAATTTCATTATATTTCAATATATTTAAGAAATACTCAAAAATTATGAGCAATATAACTGTTAATGAAAACATTTTTGCAATTATTTTTAGGGAATTTCGATATATTTTGGAATGTTTGTAATTTACGGGGAGGAAAAGATGCTAAGAGCATTTATTCTGGGTGAATTTCATAATATAACGATAGATCTCCGAAATCTTCACAAACTATGGCCAATTCAACCTGTTAATCTGACCATTTTTGAACTTATTTTTGGCATATTTTAATAAATTTTCGAATTTTTGTATTTTAATGAGGAGAAAAAGGTGTTCACAGACCTTATTCAGTAAAAATTGCATTCTAATTGTTTAGATTTAGGACATACTCACAAAATTTGGTCAGTTCAACCTTAAATTAGACCATTTTTGTATATATTTTTTTAAAAATTCCGATTCATTTTCGAATGTTTGTATTTTAATGGGGAGAAAAAGATGTTCACAGCACTTCTTCATACTGAAATCTCTCAAAATACAGGAAGAAATGATTGAATCAGGGTTAATATCACATAAATACGATTTTATCATTTCTTTATACGATTGTATGTACTCTGTTTTGGTATTAATTGATAACTAAATATAACTAGACATTAGGAAGATAAAGACGACGTTGTAGTATTGATTGTAAAAATGAATTTTAAAAAACCATTATATTGATAGACGATATGTATTACAGCACGAATTTCACTCATCTTTTGTTTTACAATTAATGGTTCTATCGACAATATCGACCGCGTAGCATAAACACCTGACTATGTATACGATATTATGAAAAAATTTCACAAATTATAATAAACAACTCTGCTACGGTAAATTATCAAAAATATCTGAGAAAAATAATATATTTAAACTCTTAAAATAATTCATGAAATTTAACTGTATATTATCCGTAGCTTTTTGATAAATCGCAATTCCAGAAACAATTCAAACCCGAAAATAAGACAATGCGCAATTGTTACGGGAATTTTTGTCAAAAACATTTACGAAAACTAAAAACACGGTTGGAATTTAAATGAAACCATTTGTTTTTTTGCATCTATCTGTGCTGTTAACTGTTAAACACAGACAGAATAATAAATCAGGCTGAATATCAACTGTATACGATTTTATCAATACTTTATACCATAATGTCTATTCTGTTTTGAATATTGATTAAATGCGACATATAATTAGAATATTACAGGACGATAGAGGCATCTTTGCTATATTACCTGTACCAATAAATATAAAATAATCTCTAAACTAATAGACGATGTTATAACAACACGAGTTTCATTCTTCTTTTGTTTCATAAATAGGTTATATCAACAATGGCGGACGCGAAATATAAAACCATACGACGATATTATGAAAAGGAGTGATATATTATAATAAACACTATCAAATGCCGGAATTTATGTGAGGGGATTAAATAACAAAATATAAGACGTAATCTGGTTTAAAAATTGAAGAAAACATCATCTTTAATCTCTTCTCGCCGAACTTAGTTAGCAATTTGTTTATTTCCTAATATTTTTTAAACTCTTTTAACAGTTCATGGACGTATTTCGAAAGCATATTTGTATTTATTATGACATTTCTGGTTACCTAATCATAATTATTCCAGAAATTCCATTTTTGACGCTGAAAATCTTTAAAAAATACGCAAAATGGATGTTTATACGATATTCAGCCCAGAACTGGAATGCTTTCTCAAGTTAAAACATTAAATTTGATAGTAGGAACATTTCTATTGTGTAATAAGAGGTTTTAGACATTAAAAGATAATACTAAATTAAAAATTAAGATACTTTTCGCCTTATTTTGGCGACCATATTCGAAAAAAGGCGCCATGAACTTGAATACTAAAATATGTTTTTAATTAAATAATCACACGAAAATAAAATTTTTTAATCCTTCTTCGAAACATTAATAAGAAAACCTAGTCCATCTTTAACGTGCTACCAAAATCCTACCACCACGAAAAGCAACGTCCGTAAAATTAAAGTATTTCAGAAAAATATATACGAATTAAACATTTCGTGACATTTCCGCAAGGCATATTACATAGCAGCGTTTGCACAAACAAACTTCCGTTGCCAGGGCGACGAGGGTTTCGCGTTTGTGGATAAATAAACTCGAAAGATGAATTACGGAAAGGGGAATTGAATCACGGAAAAACTTTTTGATTCCGTAAGACATGAGCCAAAAGGAAGGATGAAGAAAAACAAACGAAGGTAGAGGGGCGCGCGATAGTGTAGAAGACGAGAAGACGGCATATATATGTATATATATATATATATATATATATATATATATATATATATATATATATATATATATATATATATATATATATATATATATATATATACAGAAACAGATATAAGGAAAAGGGATAGGAACACATATAAAGGACGAACACAATAGAGGTGGGGAAGGCGGAATCGAACGGATCACAAGAGTAAAAATATTTCCTCAACCGGGACTCGAACACCGGATCTTTCCACTTGCCGGGCGGATGCTCTTAACCACTTGAGCTATCGAGGATAGTCAATTTACCCTGAGATCCGTGGGTCTAATATGTCGCCAAGCGCCCCGATTCTTTCAGCCAAGAGATGGCGAGATGCCAAGAGATGCCAAGAGATGCATCCGCCCGGCAAGTGGAAAGATCCGGTGTTCGAGTCCCGGTTGAGGAAATATTTTTACTCTTGTGATCCGTTCGATTCCGCCTTCCCCACCTCTATTGTGTTCGTCCTTTATATGTGTTCCTATCCCTTTTCCTTATATCTGTTTCTGTATATATGAGTATTTATTCGCCGTTTGGCGGGATTTCGTGTTTGAATATGTATATATATATATATATATATATATATATATATATATATATATATATATATATATATATGCACACATGCAGACGGAAAGGTATCAAGAGAGGAAAGAGCGCGTTTGTTTTCCGTGTTTTTTTATCACGCAATTCCCCAAATCTCGCTGTCTCCGATGCGCCGGAACAAATGACAGTCGAATTCCGCACTCTTTCCCAGAGTTCCCCCCTACCATTGCGTCATCCAATCTGTTTGGTACATGCGACCAAATGGGGCGTTCAAGATTGCGAAGGGTTGAAAGGATGACGTCAAAGGAGCATGGGGATATATATATATATATATATATATATATATATATATATATATATATATATATATATATATCCATGGGGATAAATATGGATTATATATATCCATAGTTAATCTACCGGTTAAGGTAGGTTTTTGGATGGACACAGCTACTATATATATATATATATATATATATACACGACAATTGTTTTTTAATAGAACATCATCTATGGTTTCATTCTAGTGTATCTATGTTTAGAATAACACCAATGAGAGTAAAACACTTTTTAAAACCATAAAATGGCGCGTCAAAATTTGACATAAATGGCGGAAACATTTTCACCAGATTTCTTCAAAACCAAAAGTTTATTGATGAATTTTTCAACACATTAATGCAGACAGAATAGTTTTGGTGAATAAACAGTGTTTTAAACTACACTAAATGGCTGCTTTCACGTAAAAATAGTGAAAAAAACATTTCAAAAGGAATGGCTCCGGCATCCCGTAACCTAGCAACCAACAAACAAACAAGGTCGCCATTTTGAAATTTCGAAAAACCGATCTAAAATTTTAGAAAATATATCTTTTACAGATTTATAAACCTTATTTTTCCGTTTTCAAAATACTTTTGTGTATGAAATTATTCCTATGGAGATTTTGCTGAGGTTTTTGAGTTTCTCCTACGCTTGGTTATTCGGTAAAAAAATTTGGACACTTTAAAATTTGAATGTCTTGCAGTGATTTTCTGGGTTATTTTACGGCGAATACTATAGTTTTTGCAGATAAAAATTCATGAGTAACATTTTAAATAATAATGTTAATCAATTTTTGATTTTTTTAACGAAATTTTAAGGTGATAAGTGCTAATTTGATGCTAAAAATGTCTGAAATGTGTTTTTTTAACCCGTATTTCGATTGAAACCGTCATATTTCGTCTCCAAACGTGATTTTTCACTCGATTTCAAAGTAATTTGAGCTGGATTTACATATGACATCCTTTTTAACGAAATATTCCACAAAAAAACGCGATTTTTTTATCCAAACAAGGAAATCCATAGGTTCGCTGAGACTTTTCACCTGAGTGAAATCCCAAGTATATAAGTTCAAACCCTGATTTCGTCTCCTGCCATAACCCTGGCGACAATTGGCCAGGGTTCCACTCCATATATTTTTATACGTCGCCCCATTCAACCTTTCGCGAAAGTGAAGAAACTGCTACGGATTCGAATGGGGCAATATAAACCAATCGGATGAGAACCCCATTCAAACGAATCCAAGGAAAACAATTGCCTGAATGCAAAGCGCACGCGAACTTGGAACGCGGAGGGATATATTTCAATTCCCTTACCCTTTTTGAAAAGGGGAAAAAAATGAGATGTTCGCATCTAAATGGCCCGAAACCCTGATATGTGAATAGGGGGAGAGACACCCTGGGAAAATTGTACCAAAGGAAAAGAATCACAGAAGAAAAATATATGAATACAAAGTTATTTGGTGTGGTAAAAAAATTGAACTCTGTGATGCGTCAAATTCAATTTTTTTGCGAAAGACGTAATAAAACAGAGTTAGACGGTATTATATGCACATTAAAACACTACGTTTTAAGACGGTTACTAATGATGAACGCAAAGACTTAATCTACGTAAGAAATTAATGTAGTTAAGGACTTTATTCGCGTAAGATCTTGAACTAAGAACTCAAAGAGGGAACTTTAAAATTTTTGAAATTTTACGTACGTCGGAAGTTAAAGTTAAAAGGACTTAACTAATTTCATAACTTGCTGATAAAGCTCAAAGAAGGAAGTGAGTTTTTTAAATTAAACTTCGTCAGAAGTCAACAAAAAGGGCTTAACTAATGTAATATCTTGATTCAAGAACTAAAATAAGGTACAATGAAAATTTTTGAAATTTTACGTACGTCGGAAGTTAACGTTAAAAGGACTTAACTCATTTCATAACTTAATGATAAAGCTCAAAGAAGGAAGTTATTTTTTTCAAATTAAACAAAGTCTGAAGTTAACAAAAAGGGCTTAACAAATGTAAAAATTTGATTCAGACTTTAAATATAGGCACAATGAAATTGTTGAAATTTTACGGAACTCGAAAGTTAACGTTAAAAGACTTAAGTAATTTTATATCTTGATGATAAAGCTCAAAGAAGGAAGTTAATTTTTTAAAATTAAACTAAGTCAGAAGTTAACAAAAAGGGCTTAACTCATTTAAAATCTTGATTAAAAGACTAATAAGGTACAATGAAATATTACGTAAGTCGGAAGTTAACGTTAAAAGGACTTAACTAATGTAATATCTTGATTCAAAGACTTCAAATAAGGTACAATGAAATTTTACGTAAGTCGGAAGTTAACGTAAAGGACTTAACTGATGTAAGTTATTGATGTAAGAACTCAGATAATATACTCAAAAATGTTTTGAAATTAACGTTTGTCAGAAGTTATCGTTAAGGACTTAACTATTCTCAAATCTTGACGATAAAACTAACAAAGGAAAGGAAGTTAATTTTTTAAAATTAAACTAACTCAGAAGTTAATCTACAGGAATTAAATAATCTCAGACTCTCACGCACTTTCGCGCGGCTCAGAAACGTGGTCGAGTAGGTTGCAAGTGTATATTCGTAGATTCTAGGTTCAATTAACAAAACTCCTTCGCCCTTTTGAATGAAGGACTACAAAAAATGGATGAAAAAATAAACTTGGACACAGTAAAGACGTCGGAAGTAAAAACGTCGATTTTGAACCCATTTCTGCACGGCTCGGAAACGTGGTCATTTCGCATACTAGTATATAATTGCAGATTTAAAGAAATTGTTTGAGTTAATGTTCCATTATGGATAAAGATGTAATAAAATCGATGAAAAGGCATGTGTCCTTTAAGGAAAAACCTAAAGACGTTAGGAAGAAACCGTAGTTGTCATGTTGAGGTAGTGTTTAGTGCGGAAAGGAGAGGTAGAGAGGGTAAAAACTGACGTAGATTTTGGTAGAATCAGGTGAAAAAAAATGAAAAAAAATATTTTTCAAAAATTTTCTCAAAAAAAAGACAAATTCGATTTTTAACGAAAAAAATTGTCAGTTTTCACAAAGAATTCAGGAGAACTATCTCCACACAGAGATAAAACAAGGTTTGACTGTTAAGTTTGATGTGAGATCTCAGTCAGGGTAACACGTCTCGGTGGTAAATGTGTTCCTTTCTCAAGAAGTCGACACGAAGACAGCTTGAAAATCTCCAGACGTCAGTCTCAATTTGCAGCGAAGGAAGACAGAGGGAATGGGGGAGGGTTGGATACAGGGTTGGGGATGAAAGTTGGGACATGGGGCGTGCTCGTTCAAGGGGTGGCACTGGGATTTAGAGAGACATGATAGCAATGGCTTTTTTTACGACACATTGGATAAAGAAAAACCTTTTGCCTTCCCGCGATGGAAGGAGATAATCGAATCAAAATCGAGTTATCGACTCAAAAAGACGTCGATTTCGACAATATCGAAGGTTACCGACACGAGAGAGTTTTGATTTATCCATTGGTGTATTTTTTCAATTTAAAAAACGATTTATTCACTCGTTTTTAGAAGAAATTTTACTTATTCTACAAATCTTTAACACAGTTAATTGATTTGACTTACGTACTATGTGCCGATTATGACGCGTATGACACTAGTTGCCTGAGCAACCCAATTAGGCGGCGTGTCTGTGTTTTGGCGGATCGTCGAGCTGTGCGTATGGTACGCCATTTATGTTATAGTTTCTGTTGTCCTTTCTTGTTTTTAATACTGTTTTTCTGAAATTTGGAAATTGGAAATGAATAAGCGAACTGGTACGACCTGGCGGCCATGACGTGGACTATACGCCCATTACATAGGCGCTAGTGGCCTAGCAACCAATATGTGTTCTGTGCTTTGGCGGATCATCGAGCTGTGCGTATGGTATTGCCAGTTATGTTATAGTTTCTGCTGTCCTTTCTTGTTTTTAAATACTGTTTGTCGTCTGAAAATGGGAAATTGACGAAAATACGGAGCGTCGAATTAACATTTCAAGTATTTACGGTGAAGTGCAGTGTTAAAAGTTATCATGAGAAATTTCTGAGAAATGTACGGTCAGCTGTTTAAACGGTGATAATGCTTTCTGAAGAAGAAAACGTCCTAGTTTCAAAGTGGATGAGGTGTTTTATTGAAGATGGCCGAGATAAGACGCCAAGACGGATGAAGATGCAATGCCTTTCTAAAGACCTTCCTATTCCCATCCCTAGTGTTTGACGTTGATACAACATTGATCGTGTGTGCAATGGTCCCTTGTCCTTCTTCTTATCTAATCGTCATTATAATGAACTGTGATCCGAATGATGATGTCAGCTGATATGAATAGTGAACTGAATTTCTAGTAAATTATCAACAGTGCACACACACGCTAATACCATTATTTCATTACCATTGAATGACACGATATGATTGGATGGATGGACATGGATGGATCCTTGATGACACACACACACACACCAATGGTACAATCAATGCACCTTTTGAAATAATGGAAGAATTCCGGTCATAATTTTGTCAAACATCGAAGTAGGTCCAGCAACCTCAGCATTTTCAGAGGTCATCTACTTAATATAAAGGCAATATAACGCCCAGATAAGACGCCATGAAAGAAGCTGTGTATCGGCTTGAAATAAAAGTACTTAAAAAGAAGAAAATGTTCCAATTAAAAAAGAAACAGATGATTTAATTGATGAGATGTGTCCCTGAATAATTGCAACATACGAGAGCGGTTCAATAAGTACCCGTGTTTGACGACAACTGGGCGTTCCTGAGGGAGGTTTATGATATCATCGTGTGCTGCCATCTATCAAACGACGGTGAAACAAATTTCCGACTGATTTCAAAAGATCAGTTAGGATTTGGCAGCCATTCGAGTGTAACACGTGTTTTACGTGATTTTAAGCTAAGATGGAAAAATAGCAGTATCGTTCCGTAATTCGTAAACTCGTCAATCGAATAGTTATATTATAAATTCACAAATATTTTAGGAATAAGCATCAATTGAAAAGGTTTACTAAGGCAGTCTTACCAGTATTTAATCCCTGGAAATGACACACTGCTTTAGAATTGAAGAAAGGACCGCTTTTCTTACCTGTGGAGGAAGAGAAAAAATATTATACGCACATGTTACATAAGATGATTAAATATATATATATATATATATATATATATATATATATATATATATATATATATATATATATATATATATGTATATATATATATATATATATATGAAACTTGGACAGCAACAAACAATATAAGAAGACATAAGAAAACACACGTTACTTCTTAATAATTTCGAGGGAATTTAGCACCGTCTTCCACGGAAGAAAAAGTAGTACCTCTCCAAGTTTTTTATATATGTATTCACGATGGGTCCACCACGCCGTCTCTCACAGACAGAGAACACAAACACACAAAACCCTCCTCCTCATTATTCCCCCTTGCGATGCCTTCTGCGATTTTTATTCCGTTTTTCCTCTCAACTCAAAAAGACAACTCAAAGGGTAGTAATCATTACACCTCGGACGATTACGACGTTGATGGCATAAACTTCGATATCTCCTTTATCTAAATATATATTTTAAATGCCAAAATTATATTAAAAAGAGCGTAAGACCCTCTTTTTTGTAACATTTACCCAACCAAATACTGAAAATTCCAAGTGGTTTCCCGAGGTCTTTTCATCATTGATCGAACGATTTGTCTTGGGAAAATATTTTGATGACTTGGAAAAACTAACACGGCCCACGTTATTTGTCGGCGGGCCGTTACAGCCTGCGAATCACTGCTGAACTAAACCTTTTCTTGAGGGTCGCTTCACAAATTGTTAAAATTCGCGACGACACTTTCAATTGAGCAATTATCTAGGAGAAATAATTTTGTTATAAACTCAGTAAATACTATCCGGTTGACCATGATGTCAAGGATGTTTGTATGACATTGGGAAACGTCTAAAAGTGATTTTTCTATTTGCTTCGACATAATACGCCTTCCAGAAGAAAACACTGACAAATTAACGGAAAATCCCGATACATTTACAGGGTTCGTCCGGAAAATAAGTGCACTGACTCCTGGGCTGGGCGCGCCGCTCCAGGCGCGCCCAGCACCGCTCTGACGGGCTGCGATTGAAGGGCGGTATGTTGGCAGGCGACGCTGAAAAAGGCAGTCCGCTCTGAGCTGTGGTGTAGTGAGGAGCTCTGTTAACGCGAACCTCCACGCTCGACCCACGTCACGGAACGCGATGCCGAAGTTTTTGGAGCAGCGTTATTCCATCAAATTTGCAGTAAAGCTTGGGAAATCGTCTACCGAAACTGTCGGTATGATTAACCAGGCTTACGGGGAGTCAGCCATGTCCAGAAACATGATCTTTCGGTGGCACAAGATGTTCGTGGAGGGCAGAGAAGAGGTCGACGATGACTCTTCGAGAGGTTTCCGATGATGCCTTCGCGGGAGCGTTCCAGGAATGTGAACGCCGCTGGAACAAGTGTATCGACTCACAAGGGTCCTATTTTGAGGAATATAAGCTTAAGATATGTAAAAGTGTCATACATTTTTTTTCCTGAGCTCAGTACACTTATTTTCCGGACGAACCCTGTAAATCCAATATTTTAATACCGCTCAAGTTCTAGTGTTTTTCAATTTTTTATCAACAAATAATTGAACTAAGAGCGTCAAAACTTTTGTAATATTTAAAACCATTCCTCTTTTATTTACATTTATATTTTGAATGTCGATATTATATTAAATACACCATAGAAAACACTTTTGTGTAAACTATGTGCAATCACTACTGATTATTGGTCAAGCGACTTCCTTCTGTTGTACTGTATTCATTGCTCGGTTACAAGACTTTCTAATCATTCGATTAAATTAATTTCTCATTAATTAACAAGCTTAATAATCTCTTCATTTAAATACACCCTTTAATTAGCGCCAATTGTCAAGTAAACGCGAAAGAATAAGGTTTGAAACACAGAAGCCGGTTCAATTGTAAGCGACAAAAATGTTCCCAACACTTATTAAGGAAAAATTTGGTACCACACAGTAGATGTAGATATAAAAACGTAATTAGTTTGATTTACGTGCCCAAACACACGTAAAATTACATTGCAAGCAAAATATTTCTTGTAAAAATTTGTAAAAACTGAAAATTTTGTAAAGTTATATTTTGAAATAGAATTCAAAGCTATAGCTCAAATATTAACATGAAGATGTAGACGTAGATTTTAAAATACTAATTATTACGATAATATCTAATGCATTGACACCCCATGCCACACGCCATTTCTCTAAAAGCATTATATGTAAATTTAGATGACTATTCAAGTATCTTCTATCAGGGTTTCTCCATTTCAAGGGTTGTCGGTTGTAGTTGTTCATCCCTTAAGTTGGTACCACTGCTAAGGGTATAACGATCAAAGCGTACCCTTATCAAGGACGATTCGGCGTCTGGAAACCCCTTTTTGTCTACTGAACCCTTTTAATGCTAAAACACCCCCCGCGACAAACCCTGAGGATTTGGCAAAGCTCAATGAGAACCCTAGTAGGATGAATCAGAGGGTAAGGAAGGGTTTCGTGGGATTCAAGCATCAGGGTCATTCCATGTCGTCTGGCCGCTTTCAAAATGGTTTAAATCAAAGGGGAAAATTGGGGGTGTTCAAATTCTGGAGTCTTTTAATTTATTTCTCGGAAATGGATTGGGATAAAAAGATGCGGTGTATCTTAAAAAATAAACAATTTTATTGTTTATTGAGCAACAAAGATGGATTTATTTAAGGTACATATTTGACGCCTGTACAGACTGTTTCAGCATAATCTTTACTAAAATACAATGTGAGTGACTGTATATAAATATATATATATATATATATATATATACATATGTGTATATATATACTTCCTCATTTCTTTTCTTCTCATATATATATATGTATATATATATATATATAAATATGATTATATATATATATATATATATATATATATATATATATATATCTATATATATGAGAAGAAAACAAATGAGGAAGTACTTGGTATGGTGGGCGAAGAGAGTGGTTTGTTGGGAGAAATCCTATGGAGGCAGATGAAAAGTGAATGAAGGGGGTAATGATCAGCAATAGTGGGATATTGAAGAAGACTGTAATAGAGGGGACAATGTTAGGCAAACGAGGAAAGGGAAGGAACGGGGGATAGGGATGTCTTGGATAGGAAGGAAGGAAGTACTTGGAGGAAGGAAGTACTCAGAGATGAAGAGGGACCTGATGTAGAGTAGGATGCTGGATTTTGTTAGGAATCACAAAATATTTATTTAGTAGCTGTGTCCATTCAAAAAACCCACCATAACCGGTAAATTACGTTATCATAATATATACCGAATATACAGAAACACTCACAAGAGCAGTATAACATATGGACGGCACCATAGAACACAATAGTAACACTTAAAATTACACTCACATTGCAAATTGTTTAAGCTTTCGGCCTTCTCCGAGGCCTTCAAGTAAAATTCTTGCTTGAAGTGTATCATCATATTTTCATTCATGAATCACATATAGTATTTATTCTCCAATATAGTCACCCATTAATAAGGCTCCCAACAAAACAAAAATTACAATTCTTTAAGTTTTTAAATCATATATTTACTCTTTGGCATAGTCCCAACATTAAGGCTAACACACAGTTCACCCAACGTGTAACAACTTTTATTTATATTCCGTCACTGACAAATTCTTCCGACTTTTCTCGAATCCACTTTTCTCCCAACTTGTAACAAGTGTTTTCGTATTCCGTCACTGACAAACTCTTCCGACTTTTCTCGAATCCACTTTTCTCCCAACTTGTAACAAGTGTTTTCGTATTCCGTCACTGACAAACTCTTCCGACTTTTCTCGAATCCACTTTTCTCCCAACTTGTAACAAGTGTTTTCGTATTCCGTCACTGACAAACTCTTCCGACTTTTCTCGAATCCACTTTTCTCCCAACTTGTAACAAGTGTTTTCGTATTCCGTCACTGTCAAACTCTTTCGACTTTTCTCGAATGCACTTGACTTATTGACAGCTACACCTTCTCGCCTCATCATCGTCCGAGGTGTACTGATTATTACCCTTTGAGAGGTGTCTCTTTGAGTTGATCATGAAAAAAATTAATAAAAATCGCAGAAGACAATGCAAGAAAGCAGGGGGAATAAGGAGGAGGGTGTTTTGGAATCGGTTCAAATTTCTTAATGATTTCGCAATAGCCTCCCCAAATTGTATTGCTGAGTGAATTGGAAAGCCATTGCGACAGGTATGGGATGAGAATCAATATCAATAAAACAAAGGTTATGCGATTTTCTAGAAAGAAAAAGGCTAAGTTAAACATTAAAATAGGAAGGCAAAAACCAGAGCAGGTAGAACAGTTTACGTATCTCGGTGGTATTTTGGACCAACACGGTCAAAGTACGATAGTAGAGACGTAAGGAGAAGAATTGCACTATTAGGCAAAGAGACTTCCACAGACAAGGAGGAGGGAGTTAAGATGAAAGGGACGTTGAGTAAGGATATTAAGAAAAGACTCGATAGAAAACTTTGATATGGAGCGTAGTTATGTGTGTGGCTATGGAAACGTGGTCATTGAAGCAGGAGGATAGACATAGCCTAGAGGCTCAATTGGATGAAGAATGGACTTTAAGAATGGAGAAGGTGAAATGGACCGAAAGAAGGAAAACAAATGAGGAAGTACTTGGTATGGTGGGCGAAGAGAGGGGTTTGTTGGGAGATATTACGAAGGAGGCAGGAAAAGTGGATGAAGGGGGTATTGATTGGAAATATTGGGAGGTTGTAGAAGACTGTGATAGAGGGGAGAATGTTAATGGCAAACGACGAAAGGGAAGGAGCAGGATAGGGATGTGTTGGATAGGGGATGAAGGGAGGAGGGAAGTACTCAGAACTGAAGAGGGACCTGATGTGGCGTAGGATACTGGATTTTTTATTTTATTAGGAGTCACAAAATGTTCTTTTTAGTGTCTGTGTCCATCCAAAAACCTATCTTAACCGGTAGATTACCTAATTATCATGAAAAAAATTAATAAAAATCGCAGAAGACAATGCAAGAAAGCAGGGGGAATAAGGAGGAGGGTGTTTTGGAATCGTTTCAAATTTCTTAATGGTTTCGCATTAGCCTCCCCAAATTGCGCGCGAATTATGTGTGGAGGAGCGTTGTACGCGAATTTGCACGCGAATTGTGTATGAAAATGAGTGTTGCATTGTCATATTTGCAAGATTATTATTGGCCGGCCAGGCTGATGACACTTTAAAACACGGCAAACTCTACTCCAATATGGTGTGATATGCTATTTATACGCTTTTGATATGAGTGATTCGCCTTTGGTCATTTTTGAATCAAATCTTCAAAAAGACGAGTTTGCTTTGATGTTTATATATCGTCTGTGGGTCAGTGATCTCGGACGTCCGCTGCTCGTGTTTCATCCAACAACAATGATTGTGGCTTTTCCCAGGCTCGCAACCACGAAATTTTACTACCCATATCAGATTAACAGAGGAGACCTATCAACAGCATCGTATACCATAATAAACAGCCTTTAAACAATGTTTTTAATCTCAGTAGGAGTCACTGTTTAATAGTCACGCTGTTTAAACTCGCAAATGCTGTCACGTATAGCACACAACACTGGAACACGTCCCCATACTTCATCCGCTTCTACGAAATACTACACTGGATGAACAATGTAACGACCTTAAACCTCAAAAGCATGCGTTTTGTGGGGGGAATGTTACTTCCACATGCTACCAGACCAGGAGTGCTTCTGAAGGTCATCATATATATATACATATATATATATATATATATATATATATATATATATATATATATATATATGTATATATATATGATGACCTTCAGAAGCACTCCTGGTCTGGTAGCATGTGGAAGTAACATTCCCCCCACAAAACGCATGCTACATATATATATATATATGTATATATGTATATATATACATATATACATATATATATATATATATATACATATATACATATATATATATATATATATATATATACATATATATATATATATATGTATATATATATGTATATATATATATATATAAATGATGACCTTCAGAAGCACTCCTGGTCTGGTAGCATGTGGAAGTAACATTCCCCCCCTCAACACGCATGCTTAGGTTTGAGGTCGTTACTACATTCATCCAGTGTAGTATCTTGAGAAGCGGATGAAGTATGGAGACGTGTTCTATCGTTGTGTACTATATATATATGTATATATATATATATATATTTATTTATTTATTTATTTATATATATATACCAATGCGTAAAAATCGCTTGTTGATCCTCTTCTTTATAATTCCAAATACTAACTCGTCTCAATTTCAAAGGAATCCTCAAAACCCTTCCAAGGAAAACGTCTCGAAGGGAGTAATAATATCATTACCGCCATTACACCGTAATCGACACTCGAATTCGGATATCGACTTTGGGTAAATTTCAGTTCCAACACTGTAATTTGAAATTTTCCCATTTCGTGTTTACCTTTGGTTGAGAAGGGTTAATGGCCTTCCTTTGAGGTCACCGATACCCTTTTATAGACCCCTTTCCCTCACAAAACCCTGAACGTATTGCCTCCACAAATTAACTTTCTCCCAGGGCTTCTTTTGGGGGTTTTAAAATGGCATCATGTCACGCTAAGCGTGTAATGTTCTGTAAGAAACGTTTCGGACACGCGATTGGTGCCTTTTATAGGTAACATCCTCCCTTTTCACGACCTTGGACGACTTTCTAGTAGTTTAGCCTTTAAAAGGGAATGATTGGAAGGGTTTTTAAGGTCTTAAACCAACCCTTCGATTAATTTATATTTTAAAAAGTCGATTTATTCTAAGTTAAACCTCGTTTATACATTTTAAAACTGTCAGCTGACCTAAGAAGGTAAAAAGATAGTATATATATTCTGCTAAATACTTAATGGAATGAAATTGTTGATATAATCTTAAATTAGTCTAATAATGCTACAGTTTAAAGCTTAACAGCCCCGAAAGATTCGATTTATGCGAGTTTTAACCTATAATCTAATGTAAAAAGTAAGTATTTTAAGCATTCCATAGATATTCTACGAGATTAGACATGGTTTCTTCCGAGAAAAAACCAAAATAAGAATTAATTTTCCAAAAATACTCCGAATGACACAATATATTAATAAAAAATCCATAAAAAGTGATACTTATACAATTGACGTTCTGAAAAAAATGCATTTTTTCCCCAAATAAAAATGAAATACGAGGGTGGTTCAATAAGTACCCGTTTTAGAAATGAAGAAATCATTTTTTCGATAAAAAAATTTTTATTCTTAAACATACTCCCCTTTTAGAAAGATACACTTCCGGCCATTTTTTTAACCCCCTCAAAAAAATAGGATTTGTCGAACTCTCACCAAAATACGCCTTTGTCTCGGCGATAACTTCCTCGCTTGAGCTAAATGTTTTTCCCGCGAGCCATTTCTTCATGTTAGGGAATAAGAGAAAGTCGCAGGGAGCCAGATCGGGTGAATACGGGGGGTGCGGCAGCACTTCATAACGTAGTTCATGCAGTTTGGTGGCGACAACTCCGGGATCAGCTTGTTGTCCACCGTGAGCAATCGCGGCACCTATCGGGACGACAATTTTCTCATTTAGCCAATCTATTCATGTAATAAAATATTAATTGCCGTTCCGGTCGACACATCTCCCATGGCCTCTGCTACTTCGCGCACTTTCGTTCGTCGATCAGCGAGAATCATGGCGTGGACTTTTTGAATGATAATTTCCTCGGTAACCACGTCTGCCGGGCGTCCTGGTCGCTCATCAAAAACAGATGTTCTCCCACGTTTAAATTCGTCGAACCAATTCTTTCGGCCTCAGTTCGCGTACTTATTGGACAAATCTTACTTTTAGTTGTTAGTAAAAGGCTCAATCTTTGTTTGTCGAGGGAGATTTGACCTTCCTGTATAATATTTCAAGGCATTACTTAGGGAATGAGTTAAGAATATTCAGATATGTATCTATTTTTAGGAGAAATACAGATTGGTGCTGACTATAACATTAACTCGTAATACTAAACCTTATTCCAATCAGCAGAGCAGAATTTTCAAACCTCTTTTTATAAAAAAATATGACTAATTGAGAGAGTTATCAAACCCTCCTTATCTTCGCAAAAACCTTCAATTTTCAATCAAAATTCCTCCCCCATAGTATTGAGATCAGTTTACGTCGTGGAAGAACCACCTAAGTCTTTCTTGATCTTTTTATAAACCAAATAATTTTTTTACGACCTCAGTTCAGTGTACATATTTGAAAGGCATGGTATTTTAGGTAAAAATCCTTTAAAAAAAATGCACAAAACAATGAAAAAAACTACGAAAAAAGGTATTTTTTTCAAAGCAGGGCCACAATTTCATGAAAAATCCGTTGAAATACCAATATATTTTGGGAAAAAAGAGAAAAAATTCAAAATTTCGAATTAAAACTTGGAAAAATGGCAAAAATTTCAAATTAAACTCAAAAAAAGGAAAAATAAGGCCATTATCGGGCCGTAAAATGACGTAAAACAGCCTTGTAATAGGTTTTATCAAGGAATTTACTGAAATACATATTCCATGTAGCCGTTAACAATAACAGAATCGGCGTATCCATGGACAAGATTGCTATCTTAATTAATATCAGTAGTTCTCCCTTTGATCTACAGAAAATTCTTTACTTAAAACAATTTCTTCCCACCTAAACTTGGCACACACCGCTATGTAAACTGAACCAAATCTGTGTAGTTGGTAACCCTGCCTTCCCAAAAGGCTATACGGCAGTCTGCTTGAGAAGGTCTGTGTTATTATTTATCCTGTTAAGGGTTCCGTACCCTGAGGATGAGTGTACGTAAGGGTTTCAGGGTTGAACCCTAGCAGGGAGAGAGATTCGCAGGGGTGACTAACGAATGATATGCAAAGGGATGTCTGGGATTGGCAAAGGGGTGGGGGTTGAAACGAAGGGGAGACCCTTGGCATCTAGCCCTAGGGAAAGGGGTTAGGGTACGGGGAAAAGGGTTTGGTTAGAAGGGTCTGGGGAGTGGCGAGAAGCACGTCTAAAAAGAGTAGACCGTGGTTCTTTGGAAGATATCCAAGACGTTTTGATTCAATGCTTTCTTGACCTAACAATGGTATTTAGCGTGTAAACGTGTGGTTCATTATATATATATATATATATATATATATATATATATATATATATATATATATATATACACACACACACAAAGCAACAAACAACATAAGAACACGTAAAAAGAACACTCACAAGTTATTTATTAATAATTTCGACGTAATTTAGTTCCGTCTTCCTCAGAAGAAACCGTAGTATCCTAGTGTACTGAGCACTACTGTTTCTTCCGATGAATACGGAGCTATATTCCGTCGTTCAATTATTAAAAAATAACGTGTGAGTGTTCTTATGTTTTTTGTTGCTGTCAAAGGTTTTATTAAACACTCCTGTGTTACTTCGACGAAATCATATATATATATATATATATATATATATATATATATATATATAATAGGTAATCTACTGCTTAAGGTAGGTTTCTGGATGGACACGACAACCAAATAAATACTTTGACACTCCTAACAAAACACACAATCCATCATCCTACTCTACATCAGGTCCCTCTTCATCTATGAGTACTTCCTTCCTCCCTTCATCCCCTATCCAAGACACACCTATCCTGTTCCTTTCTGTTCCTCGTTTGCCTATCATTCTCCCCTCTATTACAGTCTTCTTCAACATCCCACTATTGCCGGTCAATACCCCCTTCATCCACTTTTCCTGCCTCCTTAGTAATATCTCTCAACAAACCCCTCTCTTCGCCCACCATACCAAGTACTTCCTCATTTGTTTTCCTTTTTTCGGTCCATTTCACCTTCTCCATTCTTCTCCACACCCACATATCTACAATAGCCTCCAGTCTACGTCTATCCTCCTGCTTCAATGACCACGTTTCCGCGCCGAGCTACGCTCAATATCTTTTATATATTTTTTTATATAGCTCAAGTTTTCTAACAAGTCTTTTCTTTAAAATCCTTACTCAACATCCCTGTCATCTTAACACCCTCCTCCTAGTGAAAGCCTCTTTGCCTAGCGCAATTCTTCTCCTTACGTCCCTAGTACTTTGATACTGTGTTGGTCCAATTAACACAACCGAGGTACGTAAACTGTTCCACCTGCTCTAGTTTAATTGCCCTCCTACTTTAATGTTTAGCTTAGCCTTTTTCTATCTAGAAAATCCCATAACCTTCGTTTTATTAATATTGATTCTCATCCCATACCTGTCGCACTGAATTTCCAATTCACGCAGAAATGCAAATGCATATATACGAGGGTCATCCGGAAAGTAGTACCCGTTCGTGAAATAAAGACACAAAAGTAAATATTAACAAACATAAAAAATTTTATTTGAAAGAGGATACTTTAAACTACTTCTCAACATAATCTCCAAGCAAATTAAGGCATTTGTCATAACGTGTGACAAGTTTCTGTATTCCTGCTGCATAGTCCTTCGCCGCCAGCTCATTGAGATACGCGAGGGACCCATCTTGCACAAATTTTTGCATAATGCAGATGGTGTTTAACAATTTCATGAACAATTGTTCGAGAAACATTGGGAAAATGCTCACAGATGTCATCAATTGTGACGCGCCGATCGTTCCTCACGAATTCGTCAACTGAGCTCACCAGTTGGTCTGTAATGACAGACGGTCCCTCCGAACGCTCATCGTCGTGTGTGTTCCCCCTCCCCATGTTGAAGTTGCGACACCACCGCCGAACAGACGACTCGTCCATTACATTGTCTCCATACACCTCCTTTAATTGGCGATGAATATCACATGGGCGAACGTTTCTTGCATTGAGGAATTTAATCACTGCCCTCACTTCACAACTGGCGGCGTTCTCAATTTTTTTAAGCATTGTAAACAATCACAGAAACAACACAGGCAATGCTAGCGTCACGCAACTTGGCTCAGAGAAGGCAGACAAGCCACTGAAGCTATCTGACCTCGTCCAGCGGCTACTCGCGTCGTCAGCACTTCATGCGGCACGAACGGGTACTACTTTCCGGATGACCCTCGTGTGTATATATATATATATACACACAGACATATATAAAAAAGTAATCAACCCTTGAAGGTCAGTTTGGTATGGGTGATGGTAGAGATCACCCCGTACTATACACCCTACACGGAATGTGAAATTCACACATCGGGGTATTAATAAGGGGGGCCAGTTCCTTAATACTCTGTGCCGGTTATGGTTTCCCAGGAAGATCTGTTCCGGGAAAAATCACATAGCTTGGGTGGAGCTACAGGTTCGGATTCTGTCAACCTGTTCATCGGTATTTGAAGATTAATGCCTTCCGCTTCGTTGTCCATCTTCAATCGACTCACTTCCTTCCGAAAATGCCGTAAACCACGGAAAACACCAGGGCTCGTCACAAAAAAACTATCTCCGTAGGCCTGTCGAAGTTTAAGAAGGGTTATCCATTCTACTGTGACCAATTCTGAAGCAGCAAAACCCGATAGCATACCCTTAAATTGATGTCACTCATCGCCACGGACCATAGAATAACTCGAGCGAGTTCAAACCCCTACTGAAGGCGGATCACATATTCCCCTGCTGATTATTCAAGCCCAGCGCCTCCAGTGTTGCCAGATCGAACGCTACGTTGCCAATCTCATTAGTCGTATTTGGTGGGTCTAATAGGGGTACACTTTCTATAAGATAGGGCGAAATACTTCCATTTATCACAGGTTTTCTTCAGGTATTCTCTCGTACTAAGTACTATGTACTAGGCACTCTAGGTACTATGAGGCATTCCTTCCATTGGATATGGAGTTCGATGTTATGATATTACGAACCCTAGTTCTAAAACCTGTTTCACTCCTTCAGAGAAAGGAATTCGCCTCTGGTGTGAAGATCTATTCGAAGACTGCTTCAGGGGGGAACCCTTAAGGGGTATTCCACCCTTCCCCCTTTCATCCACACACCCTGGAACCCTTAAAGGAGGAAGGAAAGGGTTTCGGCTAAGGGGATGGACTCGGTAATGGCCAGGGGTATGCGGAAGGGGGGGGCCTTGTGCGTAAAGTGCATTAAGATGTACGGGCCAAGGGTCTATGAACTCTCTGGAGAGATTTACGAAAAAAAAGGGTACGGAGTTACCCTTGCTCTCCCCCTGCGAAGAGGGTGAGGGGTTTTCGGAGGCGTGGATGGTTGAGGGAAGGGTTCAGGCCACCCCCATACCCTTCTCCGTCCAGGGTCGAAGTTTAGCGCATAAGGATGAAATACATGCAATGGGAGACGGGAAACCATTCCTCATTATTGATGCAACAATGCTAGGCGAACAATGTTTAGCGAACATTGTTAAGCGAACATGGAACACTAACAATATGAACCTTGTTTGGCGAACAATGCCAAGCGAAAATATAAACGCCAACAACATTAACCTTGTTTGGCTGACATAGTTTAACAAACATCATTTAGCGAACAATGCTTGCCGAACAATCAATCTCAACAATAAGAACCAGCGAACAATGAATACTAACAATAAGAACATTGTTTGGCGCACAATGTTTCGTGAACAATGTCAATCAATGCCAACAATAAGAACCTCACGCCTGAAACGTCTTTTTTTAATAAGAACCTGGTTTGGAGAACAATGTTTGCCGAGAACTGAATGTCAAGAATATGAACATTGTTTGGCGAACAATGCTAAGCGAAAAATAAATGCCGACAATATTAACCTTGTTTTTAAATTTTTAGCAAACATTAACTAGCGAACAATGCTTGCCAAACAATTAATACCAACAATATGAACTAGCGAACAATGAATGTCAACAATATGAACATTGTTTGGAGAACAATGTTTAGCGAACAATCAATGCCAACTATATGAACATTGTTTGGAGAACAATTTTTGACGAACAATATTTAGCGAACAATCAATGCCAACAATATGAACATTGTTTGGAGAACAATTTTTGACGAACAATATTTAGCGAACAATCAATGCCAACAATATGAACATTGTTTGGAAAACAATGTTTAACGAACAGTGTTTGCCGAACTATGTTTAAGGAACAATGCTGGCCTAACAATGCTTAAGGAACAATGTTCGCCTAACAATGAATGCCAACAATATGAACATTGTTTTGAGAACAATGTTTAACAAACAGTGTTTGCCGAACTATGTTTAAGGAACAATGTTGGCCTAACAATGCTTAAGGAACAATGTTGGCCTAACAATGAATGCCAACAATAAGAACCTTTTAAACCATCAACAATAAGGATACAAGAATGTCTGACGCAGAATACATGTCGGTAACGTGAGTCACATTACGAAAGTAACCGTTTCGGCACGGCTACGTTTCGGTTGTCAATTGATCTAGAGCCATTAACTTCGGGGTATGTAAACGTCCCTACACCCAGAGTCAACGCATTTTTCTGCGGTTTATTGCGTGGTTCAGAGTCTGGCTCTTATTCCAATCAGATACCTCCATGAACTGCTGTGTTTATAAAGTGTAAAGTCATCCCAATGGAATATCCCGATGAGAGTTGGACGAAGATCTGATATTAATTATCAGATTAATTATTATTATTTGATGGAATAAATATGCCAACGCAGCCGGTTGACAATTGGCTTGACGCCAGGACGATGCATATACCCTCAACCAATTGTCGTGACGTTAGCGAATACTTTGATCGTGTGCGGTCCCTTGTCAACGAATCTACATATCAAGTATTTACGGTGAAGTGCGGTGGTAAATGTTATGGAAGAAATTAAAACTGAGATGTACGGACAGCTGTTTATACGGGGATAATGCTTTCTGAAGAAAAAAAAATCCAGGTATTCAAAGAGGAGGAAGCGTCTTATTGAAGATGGCCGAGACAAGACGGATTAAGATGAAACTAGGCCTTTATAAAGACCTTCCTATTCCCATCACCTGTGTTTGACGTTGATACAACATTGATCGTGTGTGCAATGGTCCCTTGTCCTTCTTATCTAATCGTGATTATAATAATAACTGTGATTAGAATGATAGACGATGAGCTGATGAATAGTGTAGAACTGAATTTATAGTAAATTATCACCATGGACACCCTACTAATACTATTTTATTACCATGAATGACACGATATGATTGGATGGATGGATGGACAGATGGATGGATCCTTGATGACACACACACACACCAATGAATGTCAACATGACACAATGCACACCATTTAGAGCACATTATTCAGAGAGAACATCGATATATATGTTCGCCGTTGTTTCTGTATAATTAATAAACTTAAATCACCTTTGATCCTATGATCATCAAAATCCTCCTCCTTATTATTATTATTAATATTCTCAATTGATCAATACCCCTTTTTGCGACTTTTTATCCTATATATTCCCGATATAAAATGCAATGAAATCTGTGATGATAATGATTGATTGGGGGGACATTGTACGTTCATATCACACTTTGCAGCACACGAGATGATAATAATATGTTTGGAGAAGAGACACAAAGCAAAGAAGAAACGAATAGATATAGAAAACTACTACTACTGATAATTAAATAAGAAGAACCTTAATAAGAACTGAACTGCCTTTAATATAAGAGGAGGAGGACTTCCAAAGGGGAGGAGGGTGCTTCAATATTAAACACTGGAAATGAATATAAGAAGAAGAAGAAGATGGAATATAAAATAATAATAAGAATAAGGCATAGATATCCATTACTACGAATTGACAGAGAGAGTAATTTGAAGAAGGAAAAGACACCAAAATCATTTATATGTATAGACTCTGAGTTGGTAAGCAAAATTACGTTTTTTAATGGGTTAAGCTCCAGTTTCTTTGGACAGATCAGTATTGGAAATTAACGCTAATATATCGCAAAAGGACTCAATTTGCATATTTATTGCAAACAGTTCGCATATTGGAGATTAACACTATCATACCCCTAAAAACCATTGCGAATATTTCACCTTTTCAATGGCATTCCCGCCTTGGGTACCCCTGTTCCCTACCTGAACCGGTTCCAGGGTTTTATCACTGCGGTCCCCCTAAGGGTTAAGGAACCTGTGACCGTCCATTGTACCCCTAAGCCATTCACAAATCCCTTTTTAAGTCCTTCACGTCCTTGGTCCAACCGTAAACATGTTCCTGACCTCACATTCGAATGGCAACACTCCAAAAACCAACCACCAAAACAACCCTCTCTGCACACACACGAAAAAAAAACAAATCCCCCCCCATCCCATAATGCACCTCGGGAAGATAACAATACCCTAGGCTCCAAAACCGAACCTCTTAATTCGTTTTCTCAGTAAAGCAAAAAGTAAAGCAGTCTCTCTTCCGTTCATACTGGGAAAAAGGGTTTTTGAGTTTCCCAGAACTCCTTAAAAAGTCTAAATGAAAGTATGATCACGGCATTTAAGGGTTATATACCCTTTACTCATTGGTTTTGCCAGCAATTTGGAATCCTGATGAGGTTTTAGGATAGGAGGAAAATTTAAAAATATCATTCTTACTGGAAAAAAATTACAGCCGGTTAGGTGCGAACTTAAGAATGATTGAGACCGTGGGTGTGTTTATGTACGTATCCATGGACCGTGAGTCGCACAAGGTGGGGTGTATTTCAGGGGGTTAATGAAGAGGTGTTCAGAAATTACGCTAGTAAATTCCTATTTAGGGAATCATAATTAAAATGTTATTTTGATGAACAAACCTGGCATATATATATATATATATATATATATATATATATATATATATATATATATATATATGGGTCGCGGCAGTCCAGGGGGGTGAGCGTAAGACAACTGAACAGCGGGGTCCCGGGTTAGGCTACCGGACAAATCCCTGGGCACCACCAAGCTCCACCCAATCTGTATGTGATTTTTAACGGGATACCAGACCTTCCTGGAAAACCATAACCGGCGCAGTGTATTAAGGAACTGGCCCCCCTTATTAATACCCTGCTTGTAATGTGTGAACTTCACACGCCGTATTGGGCTTAGTACTGGGTGAACTCTACCATTACCCATTACAAAACGACCTTCCAGGGTTGGTTACTGTGCGTTATACATATACATAATATATACATTATATATATATATATATATATATATATATATATATATATATATATATATATATATATATATATATATATATATATATACACACGCACATGTATCCATACACTCATATATATATCAACCATAAACACAGTAGGTATCAACCCGAAGGTTGGTTTGGTTGATGGTTGATGGTAGAGTTCACCCAGTACCATAAGCCCTATGTTCGGCGTGTAAAATTCACACATTAGCAGGGTATTAATAAGGGGGGCCAGTTCCTTTCCCTGTGCCCGGGAATCGAACCCGGGACCCTCTGGTCAGCAGTCTAACGCTCTCTACCCACTGGACTACCGCGACCCACACATATATATATATATATATATATATATATATATATATATATATATATATATACATATATATATAAACAGTGGAAACAGTAAACACTGAAACAGCCCCCTGACGCCAACTCTTGTCTAAAGAATCGGGGTGCTTGGCGACATATAGTATTAGCCCCACGGATCTCAGGGTAAATTACGTTTCCTCGATAGCTCAAGTGGTTAAGAGCATCCGCCCGGCAAGTGGAAAGATCCGGTGTTCGAGTCCCGGTTGAGGAGATATTTTTACTCTTGTGATCCGTTCGATTCCGCCTTCCCCACCTCTATTGTGTTCGTCCTTTATATGTGTTCCTATCCCTTTTCCTTATATCTGTTTCTGTACCTATGAGTATTTATTCGCCGTTTGGCGGGATTTCGTGTTTGAATGTATATATATATATATATATATATATATATATATATGTGTATATATATACATATATATATATATATATATATATATGTATGTATATATATATATATATATATATATATATATATATATATATATATATGTGTGATAAATTTATAACAGATTGTAAGAAAAACTTTTTTAAAATTTCCCCCAGGAAAGGGAATCAACAGACGAAGAAAATATTTAAAAAAAAAGAAAAAGCTTTTTTTAATTAAAAAATAGGTTTGAAAAATCATCATTTGAACTTCAAAAAAAGTTTCTTAAAACCCCAATTATTTTTCAAAAATTCCATACTTTAACATATTACACAAGCGTCCGGTGTCTTAAACCAAACTTAAGAGAGACATAGAGAGTATTTCACCTCTCAAAATTCGCCTTCGAAACCATCGCATCTGCAGAAAATGTCTTCCCCTTAACCCACCAACCCCCTCTCCAAACTACCCTCTCCCTCCCGACCCCCTCTTAATTCGCCCACATTCTTGAATAGACGCTCATCAAAGCAGATTATAGCCTCCACACATCTCCTCTCCAAGCCAGGGTAACCACAGCAAGGGAACTCTCTCATCCAAGGAACCATTCGTCTCCACACCCTTATGGTCCAAAATCTAGCTCACTTGGATCCCCCCCCCAAAGTTCCCCCAGCATCCACTCGGTACCCCTGTGTAGGAACTATGTCCCCCTAGGGGTTTAAAACCCCCCTTCGCCCAGCACACGAACCCACCCTCGTTCAACCACCCCACCAACGAGTCTTCCCTCTCTCGTAAACTTCGGAAGGGAGTTGTTCCTTGGGGCTATTTCGACAGCGGGTCAACGCTGCATTCAATATTTCTTAGGTAGGGCGATCTTATAGCTTAGAGGGACGTATGGTGGTGAGGGGTCTAGAGGTTTGGCATATGTCAGAATATATATCCTGGAAAATTTTCGGGCAGAAATATTCGCAAACGGAAGGACGATTGAAATATTCATGTGTTTACCCTTTTATATATATATATATATATATATATATATATATATATATATATATATATATATATATATATATATATATATATACAAACACATCTTTATACATATACCTATATATATACCTATATATATATATATATATATATATATATATATATATATATATAGTACAATACACAGTAACACATAATATAGAAACACAAAAAAAGAGAACACTCACACGTATTTTCTTGATATTTCGACGGAAACAATCCGTCTTCCTCTGAAGATGTAGAAGTAATGACTGCTGGTACTATATATATATATATATATATATATATATATATATATATATATATATATATATATATAAATATATGTTCAACCTGTACGCAGAGGAAATGATTAAAGAGGCATTATGGGAAGAACTGGAGGTAGGAATGAAAGTGGGCGGGGAATTCGTAAAATCAGTTAGGTTTGATTGGATGACCAAGCTTAAGTTAGTCAGTCAGGGAATGGGTTGCAAGCATTTCTTAGTGAATTGGAAATTTAGTGCGACAGGTATGGGATAGAATCAATATTAATAAAACAAAGGTTATGCGATTTTCTGGAGAGAAAAAGGCTAAGCTAAACATTAAAATAGGAGGGCAATTAAACTAGAGTAGGTCGAACAGTTTAATACGTATCTTGGAAGTGTTTCGGACCAACACGGTCAAAGTAGTAGGGACGTAAGGAGAAGAATTGCGCTAGGCATAGAGGCTATCAGACAAGGAGGAGGGAGTTAAGATGAGAGGGACGTTGAGTAAGGATGTTAAGAAAAGACTCGTTGGAAAACTTTGATGTGGAGCGTAGCTATGAGTGGCTATGGAAACATGGTCATTGAAGCAGTAGATAGACGTAGACGCGAGGCTATTGTAGATATGTGGGTGTGGAGGAGAATGGAGAAGGTGAAATGGACCGAAAGAAGGAAAACAAATGAGGAAGTACTTGGTATGGTGGGCGAAGAGAGGGAGATATTGGGAGATATTACAAAGGAGGCAGGAAAAGTGAATGAAGGGGGTATTGACCGGCAATAGTGGGATGATGAAGGCTGTAATAGAGGGGAGAATGTTAGGCAAACGAGGAAAGGGAAGGAACAGGATAGTGATGTCTTGGATAGGGGATGGAGGGAGGAAGAAGGTACTCAGAGCTGGAGAGGGACCTGATGTAGAGTAGGATGCTGTATTTTGTTAGGAATCACAAAATATGTATTTAGTAGCTCTGTCCATCCAAAAACCTACCGTAACCCGTAGATTACCTAATAATATATATATATATATATATATATATATATATATATATATATATATATATATATATATATGTGTGTGTGTGTGTGCGTGTGTGTGCGTGATTACATATATATCTGTGTCATTATATATATATATATATATATATATATATATATATATATATATATATATATATATATATATATATATATATGGATTACTTAGACCCATTTATATATGGACCCATATGTATGTATATTTCAACCCAGCGATTTTGAATTTTTCAAAGGTGTCTCGATCCCTACTTGAGGTGCTTTGTGGAGGGCACTTTGAGTGAGTACGCCGTCTGTCGGATGGGACGTTAAGCTGTGGACCCTTTGGCGCCCTTCGTAGAAGAGTAGGAGGCTAATTCGAACGCCGGGTTTCTATCCCCCCTTTCATCCTTTTCTGTCCGTCCTCTATGGCGCAAATGACCTCAGCTGTCGGTCGCCTCCCCTAAATAATACTATTTATGCTTAGTAGGTCTATTACCCCGGATTGAATATATGCCCGTCGTCATGGAGTCAATAGTATATATGGGAGTTAATTGCTTAATGCAGCATCAATAATCCCCGGATTAAATATATCAATTTAAGAAGAATACGCAAAAATTTAGTTTCTATTAACTTTGAAAGGATAAACTTCGTCTTCCAGTTTGGGAATAGACTTAATTCTAATTGGAAAATGGAAAACCTAGAACGATATCAGATTGAAGATTAGATTAACCATTTAATTTCCAAGTTTATAAGAGCCAATAGATATCTTTTTTGTGTTTTTTAAAACTCCTCACGGACTTCACGTAAACATTTCCGTATCCAGTATATACCAACTGTTTCCGCCTACCCTAAACAATTTCTTGATTTCATTTGTTTAAATTAGTGACCAAACTGTCGACCTTTTTCCCCGCTTGCCCTGTTGAGATTGAATTAATTCTTACGTGTTCATTACCGCGTTGATGTCCTTTTGGGACGCACTGATGTTGATTCTACGAGACAACCGCACTGCAAACAAACCTCAGCGTCTTAGCTAAACAGTTTTAAGACCGCCATTTCTCTCTCTTTCTCCGGAGAAACTTCAACCATATAGGCTTCTTACTTCTCCCCTTCCTCAAACCGTGAATCTTGTTTGCCGTAGCGGAGAGAAAGTCAAACAAAGCACAGTCAGGGGAGTGTTCAACCGCTATCTACCCTCCAAACCCTTACCCTTAAGACAGACCACAAAACCCTTTATGTTTATTTTCCAAAATTCATATTTCCATCCACTTTCCAAAATGGAAATCATCCACGAGTTTATGTTCATGTCTGGTCAGACGCCTTTGTCAGTTGCGCTCGGTCGCCATGTTGGACTACGCGCGGCGGCCATGTTGGAATCTCTTCGCCAAACCGAAAAATTCAAAAATAAACCTGTTTTGAATAAAAATTTTCCAAATTTAATATTTCCATCCACTTCCAAACATGAAAAATGTCAAAGTTGTGAAGTTCATGACTGGTCGGACGCCTTTGTCAGTTGCGCTCGGCCGCCATGGTGGACTGCGCGCGGCGGCCATGTTGGAATCTCTTCGTCAAACCCAAAAAATTCCAAAATTAAAAGTGTTTTGAATTAAAAAAAGAATAAAATACATAAGATTAATTTAATATGGCAATTTTCTCCACAAATATAAAATTTTTTATGACCGCTTTTTAGTGTAACTACGTAACTAATCCAACTATGCTGCAGGATTAATTACGTTGAATAATATTCTGTTATCAGCTTTGAAATTGTTCAAATTCATTTTTAACTTGATGTACTTGGTCTGTGCAATAAATACGCGAACTGGTGCTGTCTGGCGGCCATGACGCGTATGACTATAGCCACGCCCGCTCTAGCTAGGCGCTAGTTGCCTGAGCAACCCAATGAGGAGCCACCATCTTTGTGCTTTGGTGGATCGTCGAGCTGTGCGTATGGTATGTGCCAGTTATGTTGTTATAGTTACTGTTATCCTTTCTTGTTTTTAATACTGTTTGTCATCTGAAAAATGGAAATTGAAGAATTCACGGAGCAACGAATAATATATAACAAGTTTCTATAGTGAAGTAGTTACGTCATATTTTTCAAATTGATTTATCCCGGGGAGAATTAATGCAGCATTAATAAAAAAAGTCCCAGATATAATGCTGACTCCATAACGACAGATTAATTCCAGGCAAAAAGATATATTCTTGAAACATAATTGTTACGTGATATTTTTCAAATTGATACATTTTTTTCCGGGGAGAATTAATGCAGCATTTATAAAATAGCCCCATATATAATGCTGACTCCATGACGACATATTTATTCCAGGCAAATGGACATATTCTTGAAACATAATTGTTACGTCATATGCTTCAAATTGATATATTTAATCCGGGAAAAATTAATGCAGCATTAATAAAATAGTCCCATATATAATGCTGACTCCATGACGACAGATTTATTCCAGGCAAATGGAAATATTCTTGAAACATAATTGCTACGTCATATGTTTCAAATTGATATATTTAATCCGGGAAAAATTAATGCAGCATTAAAAAAAAGTCCCAGATATAATGCTGACTCCATGACGACAGATTGATTTAGGGTAAATAGATAAATTATTACAAAATTACTGCCGCATCATTATTTTAAAACGACACATTTATTCCTGTACGGATTAAGGCAGCCTTAGCCACACATTCCCTTAAGAAGGAGATGATCTCAAGGTAACCTTTGCAAACGGTCCACGGAGAACATCTTCAGCACCATCCCATATCCCCACCTGAGACGAACTCTTTTTTATGAAGTCATATATTTTTTATTTGGAACCTGTCCCTAATTTCGCCCCCGGTCGTGGACCACAGAGAGGAAGTGGGGGTGGGGTTGGGTTGAGGACTTTACGAAGGCGGTTGGAGTTTCCAAGGGTCCCGTGTTATTAGGGGAAGATGGGGGTAATTAAATTGAAGTCATAGGAAGGGGGGGTGATGGCTTTTTGAGGGGTAGGAGAGCTTCCCTGCCCTGGGGGCAAGCAAGGGGTGGGTTCTCGGACCGGAGGCTTTTGCGGTGTATGTGTGGGCCCTTGTAGAAGGAACATCAGGAGTGTTTTCGGCCCTTTTGAGACCTGTACCCTTGGCGAATGCATCAAGGGGTAACACTCCCGTCTTTAATGCAGAGCAGACCCTTAAAGATTATAACATCACCCTATCTCCTTTGGCACAGAATGGAAACGCGTTTAATTTTGGGTCCTACTTTGACCTCCTGGAAGATCTTTAAAACCTTGAGGGTACTCCTTAAGATGAAATGCACTTCTAATTACGCTTAGAAGTCATTTATGTCGAAGCATTAGGTCTTGGTCGATAAATTAGACTCGTAGAGTCGAATTTCGGGGGTTACATCGCAATATTTTCGATGAATAATATATAAAAAACCATCAGTTTTAGAAACAAGGTAAATTAAAACAATCGGGAACATAAATTCTCAGAAAATGTCATTCATAGAAGTGATACTTGCAAATACTTAGGTGTATATTTGGCTAAAGATTTAGGGCGGGGGTTAAACGTGGAGTATATCTTTAAGAAAGCTTTCAAAAGTCTTCATTGGGTGAAAACAAACCTCAAAGGGAGCGTTAGAGCAAACAAGGATAAGACGTATCAGACCCTGGTAAGACCAATTTTAGAATACGCTTCTCTTGTATGGGACCCTCATGAAGAAGGTCATATTAAAAAACTGGAAAAGGTGCAGAGAAAGGCTGCCCGATATGTACTGGGGAAGCATGGGAGGATGGAGAGTGTGTCTGACATGCTAGAAACGCTGGGCTGGGAACCTCTACAAACTAGAAGGAAAGTAAGCAGACTTTGTAGTGGAATGTTCCGCATTCTGAAGGGGGAGAAAGGTTGGAAATCAGATCTTAGGAAAGAGGCGGGGAACCCAAATTTCAAAAGGGAAAAATGACCACGAGTTTAAGCTGAAATGCCGGGCACAGAGAACAAATAAAAAAAATGTTCTTTTCTAAATAGAACAACTGTTGATTGGAACACCTTACCTGCAAAACTATCCAAGCCCTTTCCTTATACAGAGTGTATACTTTAATGAAAAGATGTAAGGAATATATATGTAATAATGTGATTGATGTGTGGTGTATTGTATCATATGTAATAGCTTAATTTTTTTAATTTATCTTTTTTCCTTGCTGATTGATGGATTTAAATGAGATGGGGATTCGCTTGTTTTGTCAAAGAGATTTGTGTTTTGAAGTCTGATTTTATCTATTATCTTTTGCGATTATTTGGGACTTGTGTGCGTCCTGACGCTGTCTATTAGCACATGTATATTTTTAAAAATAATAATAATAAGTAATACCCATTAAAACCTATGAAATTTAGTCGAAATAGTTCATTGCGTATAAACGAATAATTTTTTCAGTTATTTTTTGAGTTACCAGGAGCAAGTGATTTGTAAAATGATGCAGGAATAATGTTATTATTTCAAAACAGTTTTCATTCCATTTTCAGAGAACGATAGCTCTCTGAAAACGATCGAATAGTACGTAAAAACACTATCTGGAAGTAGGATTGGATAATCTGTCCTAAAATTAACAGACGAATTGTGAAGAATACTATTTTGAAACAGAAATAACATTTACTGTCACTTTGTCAGTTATCAGGAGCAAGTGATTTGTTAAATGTTCCAGGGTTAAATGGTTATCAATTAAAACAGTTTAATCAGGGGTATTGTGTTGCAAACAAAAACTCAATGGCGTTACATTTTACTGAAGTTCGTTTAAAAAACATGGATTTTGTGCGTTGTACGGATTTATTTATGCATTAATTCACGTATTTATTACGATTCCGCAAGTATTTGGGATCCTTGTGAGAAACCTTGGAAAAAATAACTTGGATAAAATTCAGGGAAAATCTGCAAGATTCGCAAAAAAATTGTTATAAAAAGATATTTCTTTTGAAATCACGAGGTATTTTTTTGACAAAAACTGAATAGCGTTACAATTCTTACCCTCAACTAATATAACGAATCGTGAGTCATTTATACACGCCTAATAATCGAATTAAACATTCTAAAAACACAGTTTAAACTCTGTACTCCCTTCATACAATATTAAACAAACGAGGTATATCCGGAAACTGTCTAATAATACATTAAAACACTGTCAGGAAGTATGACCGGTAAATCTGACTGAATATTAACAGACAAACTATGAAAAATACTATTTTAAAACAGAAGTATTCACCTTGTACCATGACAACCTAGTCGTCCGGCCCACATAGTCGTCAGGAAAGCAATACCAACAAAACACAGCTCTAAGACCATCTAGGTCAACAGCATCACTTAAACTACGTGTTAACTATATAAAGCACCTACAGTGTCTGATATAAGTGAGATACAATTCGCAAAAAATTTGTATACATTCTAAAATGTATTCTATATAATTAAATCTCAGGCTTTTCAGGAAATATAACAGCTATATGAGACAAAATCCAATTCAAATGTATTTGAATATAGAGAAGAACTGTATGTAATCACGTAACCGACGAGTGTATCTCGAAAATTTAGGTGTTTTAGCTCCATATACATTGAGAATAGACTTTAAAAGATATTTTATTATTTAGTTTTGTACCTTTAAAAACCAACGCTAGGGTATTCAGCGATGAAGAGACCACGCAAGTCAGTCAGGATCAAATATTAAGTCACTATGAAATCATTACCAAAGTAATCACTTGGTATACCACACAAATAACTTAGACAGCTATGCCAAAAGGTACTTTTAGTATGGGATCTAAATGAGGCGTAATTTGTATATAAAATCGGAGACTCTTCAGAAAGTTTGATGGCTACATCAGAGGAAATCAAAGAGAGGTTGAAGGAATATTCTGGTTTTCGATTGTACTCCGGACTTATACGTAATATCTCGGCAAATTTGGGGTTATCACTGTTTACTAGATGCCTATTTATAAAACTGAAGAGAGTCTCACTTGAAGGAGGCCTCTGAGAGGGCCGAAAGCTCGAACAATTTACCGTGTGAGTGTCCTTTTATATGTTAATATTTTATTCTATTTGTTATATTGTGTCAGCCCATTACTGTGCCGCTCGAGTGAGTTTTTCCATTCAATCTTGATATATATATATATATATATATATATATATATATATACACATATATATATATACATATATATATACACATATATATATAAACACACATATATATATATATATATATATATATATATATATATATATATAAATATATATATATATATATATATGTGTGTGTGTGTATATATATATATATACATACATATATATATATATATATATATATATATATATATATATACATACATATATATATATATATATCTCGATTATACGGAAACACTCACACGAGCAGTATAACATACGATATAATTGACACAATAGAACACACACAGATAAAATTGTAACACTTAAAAAGACACTCATATTGTAAACTATTTAAGCTTTCGGTCTTCTCCGAGGCCTTCTTCAAGTAAAACTGCCCTCCCAACAAACCCCTCTCTCCTCGCCTCTCTTACCTATACCTAGTGGTCTATACTTCCTCATTCCTTCTTTCGGTCCATTCTCCATCCTTCCCCACACACCCACAACTCTATCCTGTGTTCGTCCTTCTTATGTGTTCCTATCCATTAAAGCCATAAACACAGTACTCAACCCGAAGGTCAGTTTGGTATGAGTTCACCCAGTACTAAGCCCTACACGGCGTGTGACATTCACACATTAGCAGGGTATATAGGGGGGTCAGATCCTTTCCGTGTACCGGTTATGGTTTCACAGGAAGATCTGGTACCCTGTTAATAATTATATACCTTGGGTGGAGCTGAAAGTGCCCGAGAATCAAACTTCCCCTATTATCGAACCCGGGCCCTCTCTAGTCAGTAGTCTAACGCCCTACCCCATACCGTGACTACCGTGACCCAAATATATACTATATTTGTTTGTGTTAAAAATCTAAATCTGTGTATGTATATGTATAAATATATATATATATATTTTTTTTTTTTTTTTTTTTTTTTTTTAAGGTAATCTACCGGTTAAGGTAGGTTTTTGGATGGACACAACTACCAAACAAATATTTTATTTCTCCTAACAAAACACAATATCCATCATCCTACTCTATATCAGGTCCCTCTTCATCTCCGCGTACTTTCTTCCTCCCTTCATCCCGTCCAACATCCCTATCCTGTTCCTTCCCTTTCCTCTTTTGCCCAACATTCTACCCTCCATCACAGTCTTCAACATCCCACTGCCGGTCATCACCCCCTTCATCCACTTTTCCTGCCTCCATAGGATTTCTCCCAACAAACCCCTCTCTTCGCCCACCATACCAAGTACTTCCTCATTTGTTTTCTTCTCTGTCCATTTCACCTTCTCCATTCTTCTCCACACCCACATTTCAAAAGCCTCCAATCTACGTCTATCCTCCTGCTTCAATGACCACGTTTCCGCGCCGTACATAGCTACGCTCCATATCAAAGTTTTTACGAGTCTTTTCTTAACATCCTTACTCAAAGTCCCCGTCATCAACTCCCTCCTCCTTGTGAAAGCCTCTTTGCCTAGCGCAATTCTTCTCCTTACGTCCCTACTACTTTGACCGTGTTGGTCCAAAACACTACCGAGATACGTAAACTGTTCTACCTGCTCTAGTTTTTGCCCTCCTATTTTAATGTTAAGCTTGCCCTTTTTCTTTCTAGAAAATCGCATAACCTTTGTTTTATTAATATTGATTCTCATCCCATACCTGTCGCACTGAATTTCCAATTCACTCAGCAATGCTTGCAGCCCCTTGGCTGACTGACAAACTAAAGCTTGGTCATCAGCAAACCTAACTGATTTTACGAATCCCCCGCCCACTTTCATTCCTACCTCGAGTTCTTCCCATGCCTCTTTGATCATTTCCTCTGCATACAGGTTGAACAGCAACGGTGATAATGGGCAACCCTGCCTTACACCCCTTCCTATCACTGCCCATCCTGACTCCCCGTTTCCCACCCGCACCTGAGCAGTCTGAGACATGTACAGGTTGCGGATTAGCCTCCTTTCCCTCCAATCTATTCCTATTTTCTGCAGAATACTCATTAGTTTTTCCCAATTCACTCTATCAAACGCTTTTTCGAAATCTACGAAACAGGCAAATACCTCCTGGTTGTGTTCTATATTCCTCTCGATTAATAATCTCATTACTGCAATGGCATCACGCGTACCTCTCCCCTTCCTAAACCCAAACTGATCATCCCCTAAGTAATCATTTGCCCTACTCTCTATCCTTTTGTTTATGATCCTGAGAACAACTTTAGCTGCGTGGGATATCAAACTAATTGTCCTGTAGTCCTCACATGACGTGGCCTTTACCTTTTTCGGAATCGGAACTAAAACTGCTCTCACAAAGTCTTCCGGCCAGATTCCCTCCTCATAAATGCTACGGATCAGCCCATATAGCCTCTTCCTCCCACATTTCCCTAAGCATTTTAAAAGTTCCACGGGAATGTTATCTACCCCCACGGCCTTATTTAGTTTCATCTCCCTTAATGCCCTTTCTATCTCATTGTCTAGTATGCCTGGACCTAAGCTGTCTTCCTCTACGTCATTTTCTTTTTCAATGTCTAACTTTGTAGGTCTGAGTTCTTTACTATACAGTTCTTCTATATACTCCTTCCATCTCTCTTGGATCTTTCCTGCGTCAACTATTACCTTACCCGCCTTATCTCTAACTGTTAGCATAGCTCTTCCTTTCTTACTTCCCGATAACGATTTAACTTTGCTGTACAGCGCACCGATTTCACCCTTCCTCAGCAGACTTTCCATATTCTCGCACTGCGTCTTCCACCATGCGTCTTTTGCCTTATTTGTTGCCCGCCTCAATTTATTGTTCAATTCTTTGTACTTCATTTTGCCTAATTCTGTATTTATATTCTTCCATTTTCGCCGCTCATCCATCTTTGTAATCATCTCATCCGTGATCCATGGTTTCCTAGTCCTTTTAGCGTTAACGGTTCCAATAGTGTCTTTTGCGGCTTTAGACAACCCTTTCTTGATCATTTCCCATTTTTCTTCGATAGTACTAAGCCCCATGCCATCCTCCATGATTTCCTCTACCGCCTGTTTGTATTCCTTCCTTTTCAACCCATTTAATGCTTCTACATTCCATTTTCTAACTCGCCGCCCCTGCCTTATTTTTTTGAAACGTACGCTACATTTCATAACAACTAAATTGTGGTCTGAGTCCGCATCCGCCCCCGGGAAGCTGTGGGAATTTATCACACTGTTCCTAAACCTGTGTCTAACCAGGATATAATCTAGCTGATATCTTCCTGAGTCACCTGGCATTTTCCATGTATACCTGCGTCTTTTGTGGTGTCTAAACCAAGTGTTGGTGATGACTAACCCCTGTCTCCTGCAGAACTCAACTGCTTTCTCCCCGCGGTCATTCCTCGTGCCTAAACCGTAGTCGCCCACCTCATCACCATCTCTTCCTTCGCCTACCGTCGCATTCCAATCCCCCATCACTATCAAATGTTTCCCAGCAGGAACACACGCGATCATGTCCTCTAACTGATCGTATATCCTATCGACCTCTTCTTCCTTATGGTTGCTCGGTGGCATGTATACCTGAATAATAACTAAGTTCGTCGGTTCTGCTTTTATCTCCACTAGTAGTATTCTATCCGTTACCTGCTCTATGTTGACTACGCTTCTTCCTACCTCTTCATTTAATACTATGGCAACCCCTCGTTGGCTCTCGTCCCCACCGCTGTATATTATTCTATACTTATCACTCCAGTAATCCCCGCTATCTTTCCATCTCACCTCGCATAGACCTAAAATATCTATATTTCCCCTTTCCATCTCTCGCTTAACATTCTCCAATTTCCCTGTCCTCATCATTGTCCTAACATTCCACGTTCCTATTCTAACTAATTTTGTCTTCTTCTCCTGCGTCTTCTGTCCTGCTGCTGCTGGTTTTCCCCTGCAAGGGTTTCGTGGGATGACGACCGCGGAAGCCTGGCCTCCCCCGCTGCCGGGCACGACACACGGCCGATTGGGCCGAGCCCCGTGGTTGCCAGGACTCAAAATATCTCTATTGTCCATCATATTTTTCTAGGGAATGATAATTGAGGTGGTTTCCCGTTGCCTTCCTCAATAGTGTTTTTAACGTGACACCATCACTTACTGGCCGCCCCACTGGGGTCAGACGCCATTGCAGCCGCCTCACTGAGGAACAGACGCTGCGTGGACTACCTTTCGTCTGGCTCCTAACCTTCGATCTATCTGGCATGGGTGACCCTACCAGGAGCAATTTTTATTACTCCTGCCAGCACAGCTCTAGGGGTCATCGGAACGCACAAGCCCTTCCACCACGTCAAGGTTGTAGTCCGGGGAGGGATATATATATATATATATATATATATATATATATATATATACTCATATATACAGAAACAGATATAAGGAAAAGGGATAGGAACACATATAAAGGACGAACACAATAGAGGTGGGGAAGTTCGATTCCGCCTTCCCCACCTCTATTGTGTTCGTCCTTTATATGTGTTCCTATTCCTTTTCCTTATATCTGTTTCTGTATATATGAGTATTTATTCGCCGTTTGGCGGGATTTCGTGTTTGAATATATATATATATATATATATATATATATATATATATATATATATATATATATATATATATATATATATATATATATATACATATATACAGAAACAGATATAAGGAAAAGGGATAGGAACACATATAAAGGACGAACACAATAGAGGTGGGGAAGGCGGAATCGAACGGATCACAAGAGTAAAAATATTTCCTCAACCGGGACTCGAACACCGGATCTTTCCACTTGCCGGGCGGATGCTCTTAACCACTTGAGCTATCGAGGATAGTCAATTTACTCTGAGATCCGTGGGTCTAATATGTCGCCAAGCGCCCCGATTCTTTCAGCCAAGATATGGCGTCAGGGGGCAGTTTCACCCACCAAAGGAGAAATAGACAATACACAAGGAAAGGAAAGGACAGTGGGTTAGAATTCATACAACATCATACAGGAAAGGAACAGTGCGTTTCGTGGCACGCATAGCCAGAAGAAAGAGATGAGCCACATTGGCCAAATACACATTCAAACACGAAATGCCGCCAAACGGCGAATAAATACTCATATATACAGAAACAGATATAAGGAAAAGGGATAGGAACACATGTAAAGGACGAACACAATAAAGGTGGGGAAGGCGGAATCGAACGGATCACAAGAAGAGCATCCGCCCGGCAAGTGGAAAGATCCGGTGTTCGAGTCCCGGTTGAGGAGATATTTTTACTCTTGTGATCCGTTCGATTCCGCCTTCCCCACCTTTATTGTGTTCGTCCTTTATATGTGTTCCTATCCCTTTTCCTTATATCTGTTTCTGTATATATGAGTATTTATTCGCCGTTTGGCGGCATTTCGTGTTTGAATGTGTATTTGGCCAATGTGGCTCATCTCTTTCTTCTGGCTATGCGTGCCACGAAACGCACTGTTCCTTTCCTGTATGATGTTGTATGAATTCTAACCCACTGTCCTTTCCTTTCCTTGTGTATTGTCTATTTCTCCTTTGGTGGGTGAAACTGCCCCCTGACGCCATATCTTGGCTGAAAGAATCGGGGCGCTTGGCGACATATTAGACCCACGGATCTCAGAGTAAATTGACTATCCTCGATAGCTCAAGTGGTTAAGAGCATCCGCCCGGCAAGTGGAAAGATCCGGTGTTCGAGTCCCGGTTGAGGAGATATTTTTACTCTTGTGATCCGTTCGATTCCGCCTTCCCCACCTTTATTGTGTTCGTCCTTTATATGTGTTCCTATCCCTTTTCCTTATATCTGTTTCTGTATATATGAGTATTTATTCGCCGTTTGGCGGCATTTCGTGTTTGAATGTATATATATATATATATATATATATATATATATATATATATATATGTATATATATATATATATATATATATATATATATATATATATATATATATATATAATTGGTACGTGATCTCCTAAGGAGAGGCAAGGTATTTATCGAGCCGGCCCTTGGTGCGAGCGAGCGAGAGAGGAAGTGAGGTTAATTCAGGGGCGGCAGGGGTGTCCGTGGGAATGGACAAGGGACTTTGATGAGCAGTCTTAAGAAGGGAGGAACGCGTGGAGTATGGCAGAGGGTGTGGCATTAAGACGAGGGGGTCGGGAGGAAGATAAGGTATTTAAGGAGAAGCGAACGTCGCCCATTAAGAAGCGGGGCCGCCCCTTGCGAAGTTGCCCCCGCAAAGCCAACATCCTCCCCTCCCCACAAACCCCCAATAGAGGGATGCGACCCTTTTCTTCCAAAGGGTGCGGTAGCACCCTTTCCCTGCCCAACTCCAGGGGACCAAATTACCCCTACGCCGACCTGTTCTCTTAAACACGCCCCTTATGGACGGTAAAACTCAGGGGTGGACCCCGTTTTCACTGTTGCCCGCACAAATTGTGAGGCGTTTTAGCACCATGGTACACGCGCGCCGTTGTTATACATATATATATATATATATATATATATATATATATATATATATATATATATATATATATATATATATATATATATATATATACACACATATATACATAAATACACATGTATATTTTTTTATGATCCTGAGAACAACTTTATAAACCAAAGGATAGAGAGTAGGGCAAATGATTATTTAGGGGATGATCAGTTTGGGTTTAGGAAGGGGAGAGGTACGCGTGATGCCATTGCAGTAATGAGATTATTAATCGAGAGGAATATAGAACACTACCAGGAGGTATTTGCCTGTTTCGTAGATTTTGAAAAAGCGTTTGATAGAGTGAATAGGGAAAAACTTATGAACATATTGCAGAAAATAGGAATAGATTGGTGGGAAAGGAGGCTAATCCGCAACCTGTACATGTCTCAGACTGCTCAGGTGCGGGTGCGAACGGGGAGTCCGGTTGGGCACTGTTAGGAAGAGGTGTACAGCATGGGGTGTATCCCATTATCACCGTTGCTGTTCAACCTGTATGCAGAGGAAATGACCAAAGAGGCATGGGAAGAACTGGAGGTAGGAATGAAAGTGGGCGAGGATTTCATTTAAAATCAGTTAGGTTTGCCGATGACCAAACTTTAGTTTGTCAGTCAGCCAAGGGGCTACAAGCATTGCTGCGTGAATTGGAATTTCAGTGCGACAGGTATTGGATGAGAATCAATATTAATAAAACAAAGGTTATGCGATTTTCTAGAAAGAAAAAGGCCAAACTTAACATTAAAATAGGAGGGCATAAACTAGAGCAGGTAGACCAGTTTTATATATATATATATATATATATATATATATATATATATATATATCAATTGATGAGCCTCCAGTCTACGTCTATCCTCCTGCTTCAATGACCACGTTTCCATAGCCACACATAGCTACGCTCCATATCAAAGTTTTCTAATGAGTCTTTTCTTAATATCCTTACTCAACGTCCCTCTCATCAACTCCCTCCTTGTCTGAAAGCCTATTTTGCCTAGCGCAATTCTTCTCCTTACGTCCCCACTACTTTGACCGTGTTGGTCCAATACACTACCGAGATACGTTTAAACTGTTCTACCTGCTCTAGTTTTTGCCCTCCCATTTTAATGTTAAGCTTAGCCTTTTTCTTTCTAGAAAATCGCATAACCTTTGATTTATTAATATTGATTCTCATCCCATACCTGTCGCCCTAAATTTCCAATTCACTCAGCAATGCTTGCAACCCCTTTCGCTGACTGACAAACTAAAAACCTAACTGATTTTATACGAATTCCTCGCCCACTTTAATTCCTACCTCTAGTTCTTGCCATAATGCCTCTTTAATCATTTCCTCTGCATACAGGTTGAACAGCAACGGTGATAATGGGCAACCCTACCTTACACCTCTTCCTATAAAATCCCAACCGGACTCCCCGTTCCCCAATCGCACCTGAGCAGTCTGAGACATGTACAGGTTGCGGATTAGCCTCCTTTCCCTCCAATCTATTCCTATTTTCTGCAATATGTTCATAAGTTTTTCACATTCACTCTATCAAACGCTTTTTCGAAATCTACGAAACAGGTAAATACCTCTTGGTTGTGTTCTATATGGATTAGCCTCCTTTCCCTACATCTTTGAGATTTTATAAATGTACTTCAAGGCATAGTTTTAGGTCCACTAAATTGCGGATTAACCTCCTGTCCCTATTCCAATCTATTCCTATATACTTGTATATTGCTTGAAATATTTGTTTGAAAGAAAACCGATACGATCGTATGCCTACATCTACTTTTTACCCCGCAAGCCGCCGCAAAGGCGTGTGGCAGGGGCTGTCAGGACACCACCCGTAATTAAGAAAGGAAATAAAACCACATGCAAAAGCCACAAATTTATACCATCTCCAACTAAAACGTGGTATTCTACATTAATGCAAGAACACTTACAACCCACGCATACATGCAAACACTCAAACCACCAACTAACATACAATTGCACCTGCTAATACATCTAATATCCTTACAATGTTTAATTTTGTCCCGACTCGTAAATTCAACTTTTTTAATATTTCTAAAGTGACTTCGGTTTGTTACTGCTATTATGATTTCTGATTGTTCGGGGAAAAAATGACTACTTCGATCTATTTGTAAAGGAATCCATCTTCATGTATACGATAACTAGTATCTTAAATCGATTTTCTTAACCTATCGAATCGTTACGATTTGATTACGATATAATAGTGAATAGGTTAAGTGGTCGGTGAACTATAAAACCCCTCTGACGGACGTCATTTCAATGACCTACAGTTGTATCTTCAAAGCACAAAGCAATGCTTTCGTGAAAGCGATCTTTAGCCGAACAATTGAATCGCGCCGTACGATCCTTTTTTCTTTAGCATACCCTCTCTGCTACCTGAGTCCGAAAAACGTCCGCCGCCTCTGTCGAAACCGGTTTCCTTTCATGGCCTTAGCGGGTTCCCTCCTGCCCGCACCTGTCCTAAGGAATGTCGGTCAACGGGCTTCTAAGGAAATAGGCATTCTATTTTGAAGCTGGCGAACCTTTTTGAGGAAACATTCCTCTCACCAAGAATTACTACATAGGAAATATATAAAATTAGTATTTACCTTAACAAATTTCAGTTATTTCCAAAATTGTAGGAAGACTTACATCTACATCTACATAATACCCCGCAAGCCGCCGCAAGGGCGTGTGGCGGGGGGTGTTAGGTCACCAACCGTAAAAGCGAAAAATACCACATGCAAAAAACAACACGGAAAATTACACCCCAGCAGCGCACACACTCATGCAAAACTCCCTCCTTCCAATACTCATGCAAACACATACACTGCAAAACAACAAAAAACTGCACCCCAGGATACAGCACACTTATCACAAGATTAACATGTAATTACGTGTAAAACATATTAAATAAAAAGATAGAGTCAGTTCAAGCAGTAGGACTGTCCAAAGTGTAATATTATGATAGATGGGTATTGCAAATGTTATAATTTACAAAATTAAAAAGAGCAACGAACGATAAACGAGGTAATAAACAAAAGAATGCGTCACAATAGGACACAAATAAAATAGTAACACTTAAAAGGGCACTCACACTGTAAATTGTTTAAGCTTTCGGCCTACTCCGAGACCTTCTTCAAAGTAAGACTGAAAATTTAAAGAAAACACTGTCCTTTTAAGTGTTATACTATATATTTTATTTGTGTTTTATTGGGCCATCCAAATGATATATATATATATATATATTAATATATATATATGTATGTATATATATGTGTATATATATATATATATTTATTTATTTATATATCCATATATATATTATATATATGTTATATTATATATGTGGGTCGCGGTAGTCCAGTGGGTAGAGCATTGGACTGCTGACCAGAGGGTCCCGGGTTCGATTCCCGGGCAAGGAACTCTGGGCACCTGCAGCTCCACCCAAGCTAAGTGATTTTTCGGGTACCAGGTCTTCCTGGGAAACCATAACCGGCACAGTGTATTAAGGAACTGGCCCCCCTACCCTGATGTGTGAATTTCAAACGCCGTAAATAGGGCTTAGTACTGGGTGAACTCTACCATTACCCATACCAAACTGACCTTCGGTTTGATTACTGTGTCAATGGTTGATATAATTATATATATATACATATATATATATATATAAACCATAAACACAGTAATCAACCCTGGAAGGTCTGTTTGGTATGGGTGATGGTAGAGATCACCCAGTACTACATCTACATAATACCCCGCAAGCCGCCGCAAGGGCGCGTGGCGGGGGGTGTTAGGTCACCAACCGTACTAAGCCCTATATGGCGTGTGAAATTCACACATCACGGTACGGGCCAGTTCCCTGTGCTATGGTTATGGTTTCCCAGGAAGACCTGGTACACGAAAAATCACTTAAGCTTGGGTGGAGCTGCAGGTGCCCAGAGTGCCTTGCCCTGGAATCGAACCCAGGACCCTCCGATCAGAAGTCCAACGCTCTACCCCCTGGATTACCACGACCCACATATAGACCAGACGAGAATCCTTATTGTCTGGGTAGTTGCCCTTCATTTTCAATGCTGCTTCGGCGCGACAACGTCCACCCCTTCAGCTTCAGTGGCTGTACAATCGGCACAAGGGAAACAATGGCGAACGAAAGTGTAAATGGCGCAAGTGTACCTTTCCAGTGTAAGTGAAGGAGAAATTGAAAGAAGGACCACTAGTGGGTTGGCAATTGGCCTTAAAGTTATGCAAGAATCTGTTTTTAAGTTTCCCTTTCAATCCCTCGTCCCTCTCCGCGGGGGCAAATTCCTGCTACCTGCAACGTTGGGTCGCATTCCCTGCCTTTTAGAGACTCTTTGGGGGTAGAGTGTTTCGTGGTGCATTTTCATGTGGTAGTGATGTTTCAATTTCTTGCTTGTTGTGTCCTGGCTTCCGTGTTGTAGGATGGCTTTCGTGCTGCATCCTGGGGTGCAGTTTTCAGTTGTTTTGCGGTATATGTGTCTGCATGAGTATTGGATGAAGGGATTTTTGCATGAGTGTGTGCGCTGCTGTGGGTGTAATTTTCCGTGTTGTTTTTTTGCATGTGGTATTTTTCTTTTTTACGGTTGGTGACCTAACACCCCCCGCCACACGCCCTTGCGGCGGCTTGCGGGGTATTATGTAGATGTAGATGAAGAACTAAAATTACCTTATTTTTAAGGGCGGGAACAATTTGCCCAAAACTCGTCAGCAGGACGGGATAAAATTTTCTAATCCTAAAAACTTAAATTTAATTTTTTAACTCTGGTCAAAGCTTTGTATATATAATATATTTTTTTTCTTTTGTTTTGGTTTTTTTAAAATCCTTTTTTTCTGTCTTTTTTTAAATAGTTATTTAAATTTATATTATTTTATTGCTTTTGACACATATATTATTTTTTTAATCCTTTTTTTTCCTCTTTAACATCAATTCCTGCCCAACAGACCCTCGCATATTAGGTCTAGGTCGGCGCCAAATGCATATTAACTGTGATATATATACAGGGTTCGTCCGGAAAATAAGTGTACTGAGGTCAGGAAAAAAAATTTATTACACTTTTACATATCTTAAGCTAATATTCCTCAAAATAGGACCCTTGTGAGTCGATACACTTGTTCCAGCGGCGTTCCCATTCCTGGAACGCTCCCGCGAAGGCATCATCGGGAACCTCTCGAAGACTCGTCGTCGACCTCTTCTCTGCCCTCCACGAACATCTTGTGCCGCCGAAAGATCATGTTTCTGGACATGGCTGACTCCCCGTAAGCCTGGTTAATCATACCGACAGTTTCGGTAGACGATTTCCCAAGCTTTACCGCAAATTTGATGGAATAACGCTGCTCCAAAAACTTCGGCATCGCGTTCCGTTACGTGGGTCGAGCGTGGAGGTTCGCGTTAACAGAGCTCCTCACTACACCACAGCTCAGAGCCGACTGCCTTTTTCAGAGTCGCTTGCCAACATACCCCCCTCCAATCTCAGCCCGTTAGAGCGGTGCTGGGCGCGCCTGGAGCGGCGTGCCCAGCCCAGGAGTCAGTACACTTATTTTCCGGACGAACCCTGTAGGTTGCAACATGCCTTCTTATATATATACTTACAAAAATAATTATTAGTTTTACAAAGTGTTTACAAATATTCACAAAAGAAAAACCATCATTTTAATATAATAAAAATATTAATCATTTGATAAGAAATGAAAGTCATAGAAAAGAATTCGGTTTTGTTACCGAAATATAATTTCTTTTGGAAGTCTGTAGCTCGGACGGCGTTTTCTATGTAGGGAGTAATCCCGTATGTTTTTTGTAAGCGTGTTACGTGGAAGGGAACTCTCGAGTCGTTTAGCTTGCGCTCGAATGAAGTCGTGGACTTTTGGTATTTTGTGGGCGTTTCTGATCTCTTGTATTGGTACGAGTTTACTCTGGTTTGTGAGGTAGCGAAGTGTTTTATTCTGGAATGTTTCTATTTATTTATTTATTTATTTACACAATTACGTAGCAATTAGGCAAATTTCCTGGTGGCAACGGTCAGCTTAGGTCAAAGATAACTACTAACAACGAAAATTACATACGAACTCATAAAAACAGATAAGAGACAAAATATTCTTACATACAATGACACTTCCACATCACATACAAACAAACTTCCACATCACATACAAAATGCCGTCCACATCACATACAAACAATATTTTCAAAACTACAGTGAAGTTTATTACCCAGTGGTTACTTTACATTTCAACTTAACACTTCTAAAATTGGATGAAAAGGGCTCAAACAAACCTCCAGGCAGCTGGTTCCAATCAATAATAGTTCTATTTAAAAAAGAGTATTTTTTCTTTTTGGTTTTTTGAGTCCTTATTTTTATTTTGAAGCTATGGTCGTTTTTTCCCTATTAAAGTTGGGCTTTTCTATCCCTTGCCATAAATCTTCCCACGCTTCGTCCTTTTTAACAATTCTATACATCGCGCCTAACCTACTCCTTTTTCTTCTTTTTTTTTTTGAAACTCTCCCATTTCAGTACATCTAACATATCCGTGACACTATCTGTTCTTTTGTACCTTCCGAGTAAACATATCTTGCTGCCTTTCTTTGAACTTTTTCTATCTTTCTAAGCGATTTCTGTTTGTTTTTGTCGCGTTCCCGAAAATTTCGCAATCGTACAGCATCCTGGGGCGGATATACGAAAGGTACAGTCTAATCTTGGTTCGGTGCGTGAGGCGCGATTTGGAGCACAAGAGTGGAGACAGAAGTGCTCTTGTGTCCTGAGCGATGTGTAAGGCATGCTGTACGTGCGTGGCCCATGTCAGTCTGTTGTCGGAATGTATCCCTAAGAATTTGTGTGAGAATTTCGTCGGAATACGCACGGATTGAAAGGTTAAAGGTTTTTTTTTTGGGAAATAGCTTCGTTTCCTCCCGAAAGTCGACAACAACGCTTTTCTCGGCATTAATTGCGACTTTCTAGTCGACGGTCAACTTTTCAAGTAAAGAGAGGTGGTTTTGGATCTTACGAAAGGCACATGTACCGCTCCAAGATCTTGCCGCGATTGCAGTATCGCACGACCCACATATATATATATATATATATATATATATATATATATATATATATATATATATATATATATATATATATATATATATATATATATATATATATATATATATATATATATATATATATATATATATATATATATTTATTTATTTATTTATATATTTATATATATATAGCAGACGACAGCCGAGCTGTCGAAACGTCAAATAACATATTGCGAGTGTCCTTTCTTTGTGTCTCTATATTCTACAAATCTACATCCGGGTGTGTATATATATATACATACATACGAGGGTCATCCGGAAAGTAGTACCCGTTCGTGCCGCATGAAGTGCTGACGACGCGAGTAGCCGCTGGACGAGGTCAGATAGCTTCAGTGGCTTGTCTGCCTTCTCTGAGCCAAGTTGCGTGACGCTAGCATTGCCTGTGTTGTTTCTGTGATTGTTTACAATGTTTAAAAAAATTGAGAACGCCGCCAGTTGTGAAGTGAGGGCAGTGATTAAATTCCTCAATGCAAGAAACGTTCGCCCATGTGATATTCATCGCCAATTAAAGGAGGTGTATGGAGACAATGTAATGGACGAGTCGTCTGTTCGGCGGTGGTGTCGCAACTTCAACATGGGGAGGGGGAACACACACGACGATGAGCGTTCGGGGAGACCGTCTGTCATTACAGACCAACTGGTGAGCTCAGTTGACGAATTCGTGAGGAACGATCGGCGCGTCACAATTGATGACATCTGTGAGCATTTTCCCAATGTTTCTCGAACAATTGTTCATGAAATTGTTAAACACCATCTGCATTATGCAAAAATTTGTGCAAGATGGGTCCCTCGCGTATCTCAATGAGCTGGCGGCGAAGGACTATGCAGCAGGAATACAGAAACTGTCACACGTTATGACAAATG